>NW_007577731.1:1552990-1555374 GCF_000690725.1 Stegastes partitus | reverse complement strand
TTTTTTACAGTGTAGGAAGCAGTACTTTAAGGTTTTCATGCTTCTATCTTTCAGCAACAATCTACAGCGGCACTGATTTTAAAGTTTCAGTGTAAAGTTTCACAGCTAAAAAATCAACCCAGAGTTGAAATATTGATGAAATTTCAAGATTACAGTCTTAAATTAAGAATCTGTGTTTTCATGGTGATGATGAACTTCCGTTCACACACAGCAGTGGTTCTTACAGAGGCAGGCTGCAGCGATGAGGCGGATCGCGTCGTACGGCGGCTGGCAGGTCGGGTAGAAAACCTCCACCAGGTAGTTGGCGAAGGTGAGCGAAATCACAGCCTGGCTGGCCGGCTCGATCAGCAGGATGGACGTCCACAGACGGATGAAAGCCAGGAAGCCGCCGAACGACTCCAGGATGTAGGCGTAGCTGGCGCCGGACTTGGCGATGGTGGTGCCCAGCTCCGCGTAGCACAGAGCTCCAAACACAGAGAAGATGCCTCCCAGGGCCCAGATCAGCAGCGACAGGCCGTAGGAGCCGCTGTGCATGAGGACGCCCTTTGGTGAAACAAAAATCCCCGAGCCGATCATGTTGCCCACGATGAGGCAGATCCCGTTGACCAGAGAAATCTCCCTCTTCATCTGCATTTTCTCCGCTTTGCCACCGTTCGGGGCCTTTAGGTCCTCTTCAGATGGAGCTTGTGAACTCGGACAAATCGTCTGCGACATGACCCCGATCTTCTGCCTCAGGTCCCCCATCAATCCAGCAGCACTGATATGGAGATGTTAAGGCAGCAGTTAAACCGGATTGTTGCAATTTAACATGACAACACGCTCACATTTATATGATTTTCCTTGAAGGATTGTTCTCGTAGTTTAATCGTAGCAGCTGGACTCGCTTGAGTTTCTTGAAGACGTTCCACCTCTCATCCAAGAGGCTTCATCAGCTCTGACTGACTGACTAGTTGGGAGTTCCAGATGCTGATATCCTGAAGGAGACATTAACACCTGAGTTTCAGTTTCAACTGGGGGTCGTCAGTCAGAACTGAAGAAGCCTCTTGGATGAGAGTTGAAACGTCTTCAAGGAACTCAAGCAAGTCCAGTTGTTACGATTAAACTACGAGAAGAACCACAAAGAATCCTCACAGACGTCTTCCAAGAAGAAAATTCCTCCCTTTATGTCTAACTACGCAAACAGCGCTGTTAAAGTCCAAAGTCGAAGAAGAGGTCAGACATGTGCTCAAACCTCCCAACAAGGATCTCTCGGACATTCTCGGTCCACTCTCTGTGCTCTCTAAAGCGTACAAGTCATTTCTGAAACACAGAACAAGTGTGGTACAACAAAGAGGTGATCTTACCTTGTTTTCAAGAAGATCAATATGTGTGTTTGTCCCTCTGAACATGTAGAGTCGCTCTCAGATCAGCGATTCTCTTCCGAACCACCAGTCAAGACACCGGTGAGATCACATCTGAGAGGCAGCAACAAGTCGGTTGATGTCGCAATCCCTGCAGGCCAGCACAAACCACAACGGGTGTTTTTCCAGCGCCAGGCGAACCGCACTCTCGTGTTCCCCCCCTGTGCTATTTTCAGAGACGAGCAGACCTCGTTCCTGCCCCCTGGGAGCCTTCAACAGGCAGGACAGGGCCGGCCGGGCTGGATCGGAGCCCTTGTACAGGACACGGCTGATAGACTGTTTGATGTAGGACGCACCGAGATGTGCGCTGTCATCAGGCATAGCTTCATTGACAGGGACCTGCCCTACAGCTGCCGCCATCAATCAGTAACTCAGACAGGTCGTTATGAGCGTTATGACAATGGACCGTCGGGCTCAGACATGCAGAAGCCTCGCTGTCCTGGCAAGGCCAACATGCCGTTTATCACCCCTCGGTGGCTGTTTTGCATCTTTAAGAGGTCATTTTGCGGCTGGGTGTGCTTGTTGTGTGTCTCTTTATGGTCGTCTGAGGTTCTGCTTTATTGCTTATCGATCATTTTCTGTCTCTTTAAGGCCGTTTGGTACACAAAGGTGAGTTTTTAGATGTTCAATCAATCACTGAAGATTGGTTTTAGTCATTGATGGTGTCGAGTCAAGTCAGCTGTATTTAATTAGAGCTCAAATTTAGAATTCATATATGTGTGTCAAAGGGTTTTGCTATTTGTACACCGGACCAGAACTCCCCTCTGTCACTGGAGCCTTGTTTTTTGTCTCTTTGTGGTTGTTTTGCATCTTTTTTTTAATGTCATTTTGCATCTTTCTGGGGTTTTTGTGTATTTTTATGGTCCTCTGAGGTCATTCTTTCTTGCTTAGTGATCATTTTTAGTCTTTTTAGGTGATATTTTGCTTGTAAAGCCCAAAAATCTGGAACCAGGACCATTAGGCCCTTCTATCTATCTATCTATC
>NW_007577731.1:1534693-1552865 GCF_000690725.1 Stegastes partitus | reverse complement strand
ATCAATTAATTAATTAATTAATTAATTAATGTTCCACAAATAAAAATAAAGACCAAAGCAGGCAGAAGTAAAAACAGAGAACCCATTTTAATGAAGAGTCTGATACAGCATCTGAACAGTCCTACTTTCGACTGAAACCACGGCTACACATCAATCCAGCTTTGCTCTAACACGTAATCATTAAACTGACACCGATAATGACGTGGGCCCCAAATTAGGTCGGTGTTCGGCGGAAGGCGTTTCTACGAATATCAAATCAACACGTCACAAAAACAATGCATGAGTTTGTTTTGTTCTTAACAACAGATTACAGATGAAAATATATGCGTATATAAAAAAGATGAACCTATCATCTACGGTACAAAATATGTTACAACATATTCAGGCTACCAAATCCGTAGCCACTTTTTACTCGATTTCGCTTGATATGTGTGTAAAAGGCTTTTGCGCGTTACTGGGAGTCGAGACCGAAAGTGGAGGCACGGTTATCGAAGACGAGGCAATGCCAGTCCAACGCATGGCAGCGTATCGACCTTGCTCGGCCATCCTGTTGTCTCGCTAAGAACGGCCTGCTGCAGCTCATCTCCCTCTCTTTGATTTCCAGAGCACGGCCTGCACTGAACCGCTGTTTACTTTGGACTGAGAGGAACCTACGGATGGACACGGCGAGCAGGTGAAGTGCTTTTATTTATAGAAATGGGACCGAGACAAATGCTGATGACAGCAAACGGCTACGATATTGCAATAAAAGCACCTGTTTGAGGATGTGAAGGCGGCGATGAGGACATGTAAGGCCTTTAATGAAAAGCTACATACACAAGGGCTGAAAGGACTCAATTAACTTTGGATTTTGGACCCCTGTTGAGACAAATCGAGGAATTTAAGACGCCGCTTTGGGAAACGATAATAGTCGAAGCCCCTCTGCACACAACAAAACGGAGATAAACTGTTCACGCACAATGAAAAGACTGAAAAAATATACACGTTATGTGACGAATGAAGTGAGAACAAACCTTCAGGCGGAGTTTTACTCTCATCTATGCAGATCAACTGCTGCTACTGACTGTCTTAACAGTATTAGGCCTCGTTGAGCGTCACCAATTCATCGTCTGACGGAGAGGAAATTATTTTATAAACATGTCACGGTAGAAAAAGTCCCACAATGCAACAGTAATAATAGAGTTTCTGTATAATGCAGGTCAGCTGAAGATTTGCTACAAGCAAAGCCGGTTGGATTTTCAGTTTCACTTCACTTCTGCTGAGCAGCTCAGTAGGATTAAAAAAAGAAAAGTCATTTTGCAACCTCAGCTCAGAGTCTATGGAAGAACAGTAAGTTTGGAAGTATTCAGATAAGCCTGAAGCATCTCAGGCGGACGTGACGGAGAATACTGAGCGGTGCGGTTAGTGCTGAGCGCAAATCATCTCGGCCCACTTTTATTCTCGACGCGAACACGGTGCGCTCGTTCTCGGTGTTGTGTTACAATCTCAACTTCCTCTTTACTCCGCGACCCAGAGACTCTCTTTAGCTCAGCAATAAATAGGGGAGGAGGAGAAAGAGCCTGGACGGAGGACAAAAAAACTTTCCACACGGTCACATGACCTCCAGCAGATGAGTTACATGCCGCTGCTCAAGAGCGAATATTTAAAGTGACTGCGCGTTTTCCTGCTGATTCACTGTCGAGACGCTGCGACGTCACTTTGCTCCTAAACCATGAATACATGATACTTAAAGATTGCTATAATAGGAATTAACCTTATTTCCAGCATGTTAACAGTCCTCCTGCCACTCAGACCAAATGAATGGATTGAGGAGGTTCACCCACACACACAGAATACAAAACAGAAAACACTGGGCTGCATAAAGGCAACGCTACTGAGACAAAAAAAAAGCATAAAATGAGTGAAACCCTGCGATCCATCCACCCAGAACGAAGGAACTATAAATAAATCGCCATATTAAATCTATAATATCTTAAATAAAATCACTGATTCAGTTGAAATCTTTTGATTCTGATCATACAGAATAAAACCTTGAATGTGTGGCGGATGTTTGGATACTAACATAGTTTTTTTGTACCTGTAACACTTTTTGCTCGACCACCTGTTCTTCAGTCTTTTCGAGGGGAAAAACGCCGACTAAAAACACCCTCTTGATGACAGCGGTAGGTAACTGTAGTGTAAAGTTGGCACTGTCTATAATCTGCAGTGTTTCCTGCAGCTACACGTTCCTGGGGAAGCTGTAGGGCATGGACAGCGGCGGTGCGCTGGGGACGAGCGCCGCGGTCGGGGAGCTGATCTCGGGCGGGTACGGCTGCAGGCCACTCTGCTTGTTGTCGTACAGCTTGCGGACGACGACGCGGCAGAACTCTTCGTCGTGTTTGTAGCAGTAGTCCAGGAGCTGGCGGACCTTGGCGGTGCGCGTCGGCTGGTTGACCACCAGCTCATAGTCCTCCCGCATCAGCTTGAAGCGGGCCAGCAGGGCGTCCAGGCTCTGGTTCAGACAGGCCTCCGTCATCTGGGAGACTATTTTCTCACGGCGTAATGAAATCCAGTGACCGATGGGGCCTTGGGAAGGAGGGGAGTGTTCCAGCGGAGGAGAGTAGTTCGCTGTAACACAAAAAGAACATTTCATTTGATTTAATTTAAATAAAGATGAACAGTGAAAGTCAACAATTTAGCATCATGAACATACAGTGTTCTGTATATGATAGAAAAACAGAATGATCTACATGATCAGTCTGAGTATTCCCACTTTGAAAGAGTCAGTCACGGCTGCAGGTGGATCGGTGGTTAGCATCGTCACCTCGCAGCTAGAAGGTCGTCGGTACACGTCCTGGTGAGGACACGTGGAGTCTCCATGCTCTCCCCGTGCAGCGTGGGTTCTGAGGTTAATTCGTGATTGTAAATTGTCCGTAGGTGTGAATGTGAGTGTGCTTGGTTGTCTGTCTCTAAGTGTAGCCCTGTGATAGACTGGTTACCTGTCCAGGTGAACCTGCCTTCATCCTGAGTCAGCTGGGATAGACTCCAGCCCCCCATGACCCTGGTGAGGATTAAGGTGTAGAGATGATGGATGGATGGAAGAGTGAGTCAGTTCATACGTAACACACCTAAAGAACCGGTTCTGTGAAGCTTTCTGTATCGTTACTCCTCTTCAGAATCGGTTCCTGATTCTAACATATTTGGCTGAATGACTCCAATATTACAACTTATCCCTGTGTAGTCGTAGGTGAGCTGGTGTGCCTGAGCTGCAGCGAGTGGGGAGAGCTGCATACTGTATGAGTGTAGAGTTAAATCTAAACCATTTAAAGGCCCGATGTGTTTTGAGGTCGTTCTAAATGTGGAGCCGTAAATTAAAGGCTGTTCGATGTGAAGACGTTTACTTCAGCTGTTCCTCAATAACCAGATCGACTCCCCGCCTTACAGGTCAATGAGAATTTAACTGAGTCCTTCTCTTTGTGCTCACATATACTGTATTTTATTACAGCTAAATTCCCAATAAAACTGTTCTCAGATGGTGGAACCAGGCTGAAATACTGAGTGAAATGCAGCACATTTCGCTTCCAAGCTGCTGCTTCTGCATTGCTAAAATCCTGATTTGGAAGCAAATTCAACCTCATCCTCTGGTGTTTAAAACTGCAGACACTGAAACAGCCCGAAAAGAGCAGGACTTAAACCAGATGTTATGGTGAAATGACCCATCTTTGCAGTGTTTTGAGCTGAAATGTGGAAAAACACTTTATCGGGACATGTGGGACTTTAATTAATTTGCTAAAAAAAAACAAAAAACAAAGGGCCACAATATGTGACCTTTAAGGCACCAGGGGATTATTTTCATGGGAAAAAAACCCCCAAACATGCAGCTTTGGAGATAAGTTTTTAGGGATTTGCTCAATGGCCGGAGAGGGGCTTTAGTCGTGCCGAGCGATTGTAGAAGAACGACCTAAATTTAGAAAATATGCCTCGGAGAGCATTAACATTTGTACAACACATCCATCCGTAGAGCCTCGATTCAGACGAGAAAAAGCTCTCGTTTCTCAAAAAGAGCAGCAGTGGGATCCCTCCGACATTCACGTGTGTGTAGAAAAGAGAAAAAAAAGAGTGGAAGCCATGGGGATGACAACAGTAGGTAGATCAAGAAAACACTTATCAAATGTAGGTGCTACTAAAACAGATGGACCACACGTCTTCTCTCGGTATAAGGACACAGGAGCCAGACAATGCTTCACCCACCTGGTTGCAGAGGCTGAGGCTGAGGCTTGAGGGTGAGGTTATCCAGCTGCTTCTCGTATTCAGTGGTGGGCAGGTTAGGTTTGATGGGTATGTTTAGATCGTTGCTCGGGTAGCCGTTCAGGTTGTTGACGTCGCAGTTGTCTATCAAAGGCGCTGGACGGTCCAGAGTGGGCGGTACGAAGGAGGACGGAGGCCCCTCTGCATCAGAAAGAGTAGATGAAGAAGTTTGATTATACACAGACTTTGCTTAAACTTTTCATCTTGTCTTATTATAGAGTGGTAATAAATGAAAGCTGTGTGTTGGTGGTCATTACGTTTAGAAGGTGAAGGATCGAAGGCCGGCAGAGAAATGTCTGTGTCCTGGGAGGAGCAGGACCCTGAGCCTGAATTGGAGTTCTCCTGTGACTGAACAAAGATTGATGTTTAACTTACAGTCTAAACCAGACAGTTCAGCACCGTGATGTTGACTTCTACCTCGATGTATTCACGGACACTTTAGCTCATAACGTCTCTTTAACACTGAACCACAAAGACGTGAGACTTGTGTTATTTTAAAAAGAAAATTCCCAAATTACACCATATTTCAGAAACCGAAAAGAATCAACTCCCTGATCTGTGACAAGCTGTTCTGTCAGAAAATGTCACTAAATCCAAGCCTAAATCATGACATTTCATTAAAATCTGTTTAGGTTATGGGTATCATCTTAAGGTTCTGCACTCTGTGGTGTAACTGTGCTGCAAGGAGTGACTCAGCTGTGATCAACAAGCGCCTGACGATAGTCATGCTGTGTTTACGCAGAGCACGACGCTGAGCAGCTTGAACACAAATAGCACGTATAAGAAGTAAAATATAGTCGTAGTCTATAGCAGTGTTTCTCAAACTGGGGGTCGGGGGGGGTCGCCAGATCATTGTAAAAAAATCGGTAAAGAAAGCCTACATTTATCGGATAAATTAGCATTAGGGCTGTCAAAATGAAAACTTTTTCCCACTCCTTTTTCAAACTTGTTAATACTATGATTCATTTATGCGATATTATTATTCTATTTTGCTCTTTTTTAAAGCTCTTATTTTCTTTTCTTTTTTTTAATGGAGCAGTGAGCATGCCAAATAACAAAGATAATAATCATTTATTTTTTATTATGTTTTTTATTATTTTCTAATTATTTTTAATTTAATTGCATTTATTTCTTATTTTTTCATTTGTATTTTTTCATTTACTTTATTTTTTTATAATGTTGCTTTGAAAGCAAAGGAAATATACTACATTCCTACTGCGCACATTTTTCTGCGCATATTTTCCTTTGCTTTTAAAGCAACATTATTTTGAAAATATACATAAACAAATGCAAAAAAAATTACAAATCCAAAAATTAAAAAAAAGTGTAAACAATAATAAAAAAAATTCTTATTATTTTATTATTGAATTTATTTGTCTTTATATTTCAACTTTTATTGGCTCTTCCTTTTTCAGATTAATTTTTGATTAATATTGCTTTATATTGCCACATTATTTATTTTTTATTTTATTTATTCTTCTTTTTATTTCCACTTGTATTTTACTATTCTTTTACTGATTTATTTTTGTAATTTGGTGCTCTCACTGCTCCATATTTTTTCTTCCTTTCATTTGTTTGAAATGAATTCAATTCATTTTGAAGAAAATTAACATAAAGAGATGAATCTGTGGAATTAACACATTCATTTTTGAACAACAAAGTTATTACTCATGATATATTAGGAATTCAAACTGAGGGGTCACAAACACAAACTTATGTTATTTTGGGGGTCGTGGCTCAAAAAGTCTGAGAACTGCTGATCTATAGGTTGTGAAAGAAACATATTTCTTCATTAATGTTAGCACCTGTGGGCACTTTTTTAAAAAACTTTTTAAAATTAATGCATTATGACTATATTATACTGCACAGTTTTAAGCTATCGCTCAGATACATGAAAGTCCCGTGGATACCGACCGGCCACGGGCTGGACCTCTCCTTCAGCATGAGCAGAGATGCCTCATCACTCCTTTTCCCGCTGCACACGGTCTGAGCTGAGCAGCAGCCTGATCTCTGCCTCAGCTGTGGAGGAAACAGGAAAGATGGAGCACAGCCACATGTTATAAATCAGCAAAATACAAGATGCTAAAATGAACACAAGAAACAATGAGAAGGCTGTTCACGGGGGAGCGCTGTATTTATAAAAGCAGAATAAAACCACCATAAAACTGCTCGTAAGGCAGAAGCATTTTTAAGCATCCGACCACGTGGTTAAATATTCACTTCACTGGTTCCTCCTGCAGGAAGCTTCGCTGCTTCTAAATGTTTACTGGCTGAAAGTCGCCGGTCAGATGACTCTTCCTATTGTGACCTTTGGTGCACTTTATGCAACGGGAGGGACGCTGTTATGAAACACTGGACTTTTCAACGCGTACCTTCAGCATTCTGCCGCAAGAACAGTTTCGAATAATTCAAATATCGTCTTCTAGTAAAACAAACAGGGAGCCGTACCTGTGAAATTAAAAAAAAAAAAAAAAAGGGCTGGAGTTTTAATGTGCTTGGTTGTCTGTCTCTAAGTGTAGCCCTGTGATAGACTGGTTACCTGTCCAGGTGAACCTGCCTTCACCCTGAGTCAGCTGGGATAGACTCCAGCCCCCCAAGGGGATTAAGGTGTAGAATAATGGATGGATGGAAGTCATTTAACACATAAATACCAGCATAACAACACTAAATAAACATGAATTTGATCATATTCTCTGATGCAGCTAAAGCCTTCCCTCCATCAGCACCAAACTACACAATAAGCTGTAATGATCAGCTGACAAACCGAGGATTTAGATGTTTGCAGTAAGTCATGACGCTCCGCTTGTGGTCGAAAAACAACCGACTTCACTCCTTTATTTCTGGAGTAACTCCTACTGTAACGTTTGTTTTGTCCTTTTCCTCTAAACCAGACACCCACAGTTATCTAACAGGCCTGTAATAGTTTTCTTGTTTTTTCGCTGGAAACAATGCTCTTGGTCACGTTCACGCAACGGAAAAGAGGAAGGACGCGATAAAGGGGAATTATGAGGTAACCGTTCATCGTCTTCTCTTAGTCACGATACGGTTCAAACTGTCCCAAATTACTCACGCTTCAACATTCAGGTCCCTTTTTTTAGCGTAATGACGTTGCATATTCAACATGTGTGTGTTAGCGTGTCCCTGAAAACGGGGGTTTTCTGAATCCATTTGGTAATGTTGATAATTACCAAGCAAATGAGCCTAATGGTGGTCACAGTGTCAGAGCAACCAATGTGAAACTATAGACTAGTGCACAGAAGTAAAAACAACAAGCCTTTGAGTAGGAAGCCCATTTATCTCATCACTACAGCAGGGTACCTCTATTCTGACTGTCCTTGTAAAAGCCATAAAACTAAGCTGTCCCTGCTTCCATATTCATCAGCGTTTCCAATCCAATCAGTCCAAAACGTCCTCACGGTTCACCAGCTCTCATCTGCAAAGAAAATCTGGTGTTTGTACACAGCCTGGGCTCTGAGAGGGCAAACTAAGTGGATCGGAGTCATTGTAGGGGCCATGAACAGGTTGAAATGGTCTTTTATCTTTTCTTGTCTTTTTTCTTTTTTTGTTTTTCTGTCTTTTTTCTTTTTTCTGTCTTTTTCAGCTTTTTTCCTTTCTTTTTCTATCTTTTTTAATCTTTTCATGTCTCTTTTCTTTTATGTATTCTTTCTTTTTTCTTGTTTTTTTTTCTTTTCTGTCTTTTTGTCTTATTTCTTTCTCTGACAATGTTTTTAATGCTTAAAGCCCTTTGCGTTGCTCTATGTATGGATAGTGTTTTATAAATAAAGTCTGATTTGATTTGAACTATAAAGAGGATGATTTTATATTACTGATAACATTTTGACATGATTTATAATAATGTTTAGCACTGTTTGGTATTATTATTTGTATACTTCTGGTTATTAGCTGGGAGCTGGTCACATGGTGCAGGGTGGACAAGTTTATTTACGGACCTGTTCACGCTCTCCGTCATGCAGTCAGCTGAGCGGGATGCCGTGACCGCAAGCTTTGATCGCTGTGGTATTCATTTTGTTATATTTTGTGCACGTTATATTAAGTTCACCTTTTTTCATTGTTAAACTTTTGAAACGGATCTCAGCGAGTCTTTTGTGCAGTGTGTCGGACAAAGAGCTCGGCACGACTTCATCCTCTCAGCGCTGTTTAGTTTGTTTTTTATGACGTCGCTTCACTTATTCAAGCAAAACTGTCCCACCGTGCACGTTCAGGCTCATGCACAAGGCTGGGGAAGTGGAAGTGGAGGGAGATGAGAGGGGAGTGGTAGCAGGAGGTCAGTCAGGAAAGTCAATCTGGCACATATCTAAATATTCTAACTGGATAAATATTGACTGTGTTTTTCCAGAATCACACACTTTGCTTCAACTGGCCACGAGCCACAACGTCTACAGTCTGCTGCATTTGTTTCACTGATTCTATGCCTTTGCTTCCAGTCATTTTCAACCGTCCAGTTTCTACACAAAGGCATAAAACACGGAAACGTTTTGCGTTGGTCCATTCCAGTCATGATGCACCTCTTATCATAGAAGAGATGAGGTTACACTGGATGTGATGCACTCAGTGATCATTACTCATCTCAGGATCTCCAGCAGCTACTGTCATCACACAACCCTGAACACAATCAGTGCTACTAAAACAAATGTGTCACAACCACAAGTACACCGACCAAACCACAGCCACAGTGACGGCTGTGTCACGACGATGCTGCAGCCAACATCTGGATTTACAAAAAAAAAAAAGGCTCCTTAATGTCAAAGTGAAAACAGATTTCTACAAAGTAATGGAAAAATAAAAATGGAAAATAGATGATTGAGTAAGTATTAGACTTTTATAAACTGACTCCCTCATTCAACACAGATGAAGCCACTGAGTGCTGGAAGTCACACAGTTAGTAAAATGGGGCTCATTTGAGTGAAGTGAACGTGTCTAAAGTGTCTGTCGCATAAATCACCTGTATCTGGAAGGTTACCAGTGTTCCCGGTTATAACTACACAATGACAACAAAAGATCACTTCAAGCAACTCTGTGACGGGTTTTTGAAAAGCACAAGTCAGAGGAAGGACACAAGAAAATGTTCAAGTCACTGAATATCACTTTGAGGACAGATAAACCCTTATTAAGGAACAGAAGGAACATGGGCCATGTGTAAATCTCCTTAAAGCAACCTCAGAGTGACCCCCCTGACTGGGAGGTCAGCAGGACTCCTACAACTCCTCTGAAGGAGTTACTTGAAGGAGACTAGTGCGAGAGGCCACCAAGATTCCTATGACTCCTCTGAAGGCGTTTCAACAGCTGAGATGGGAGAAACTGTGCAAACATCAACTGTTTCCTCCTCTTCACCGGTCAAACCTTTGTGGTCAAGTGGCAAAGAGAAGGCTGCTGTTGAACAAAGCTCATATTAAACGTTGACCAGAGTTCACTAGGAGGCACCCATGAGACTCTAAAGGAGGTTCTTCAGTCTGATGAGACCAGGTTTGAGTTACTTGGCCATCAGGCTAGACGCTACGTTAGCCAACACCAAACGCTGCACATCTTCACAAACACAACATCCCCACTGTAAAGAATGGTGGTGGATCCTGGCTTCTGACTCCTTCAGAGGACTCATAGGAGACTCAGTGGCCTCCCTCTCTAGTCTCCTTCTAGTAAGTCCTTCAGAGGAGTCATAGGAGTCTTGGTGGCCTCCCTCTCTAGTCTCCTTCTTGTATCTCCTTCAGAGGACTCATAGGAGACTCAGTGGCCCCCCTCTCTAGTCTCCTTCTAGTAACTCCTTCAGAGGAGTCATAGTAGTCTTGGTGGCCTCCCTCTCTAGTCTCCTTCTTGTATCTCCTTCAGAGGAGTCATAGGAGCCTTGGTGGCCTCCTTCACTAGTCTCCTTCTTGCCCGGTCCCTCGGTTTATGAGGACTGCCTGTTTTAGGCAGATTTACACGTGTACCACATTCCCTCTATTTACTAATGATGGATTTAGCTTCACTTCAAGAGATATCCAATGACTTGGAAATTTTCTTGTGTCCATCTTCTGACTTGTGCTTTTTAAAACCTTTTCACAACGTTGCTTGAAGTAATCTTTTGTCTTATTGGTGTAGTTGTAGCCTTGTGTCACTTTAAAAGGGGCGAAGACTTTTGCAATCGCTTATTTTACATTTTGTATTTTTAATCAATTGACATCACTTTGTAAAATAATTAGAACAATATGTGTTTATTTTGACATTAAAGAGTCTATTTTTATAAATTCTTGTCACAAGAGCAAAATGAAGCCGACCACAATTTAATGCTGAAAAGCAATAAGGGGGGGAAAATGTCTTGCTTTTTATTTGCACTGTAAAACAACTTTCAGAAGTACATTAAGGAAAGAAACGTGAACAACCCCCTGACTGACCTTTGCCTTCTTGATCTCCAGCACCGCCTCCAGGAAGTCGATTTCGTCAAACTTCCTCACCATGGGCTCCAGCTCAATCAGACACTCTGAAATGGCAGCAAGCACATCATGCTGCTAAATCTAATCAACGGTGCAGCACAAGAGCTATTTTCACCTGGTGTCATCAGTTAGAACCAAAGCTCCCTGAAGTTTCTCCTTATCTTATAGTCACTGCTCAGTCATGATAAAATCTAGCACGACTTTCCTGTTCCTCAAAAATTTAAAGAATCGGTGTCAGAGGTCAGACCAGTACAACACAGTCCTGTGAGTAGCTGGAAATTATAATATTCTGCTAGAAACAACCTCCTGGTTTCAGCGACTTGTGTGATCTTACTGAGGAAGGAGGGGCGGTCGTCGGGGTTAGCGGTCCAGCCGCACGTCATGAGGCTGATGAGAGTTTCTCTGCTGGGGATGTCGGCGGACAGGCTGTCCAGGCTGGTGTCGGGACGCGTCCCGCGCAGGACGCTGAACATGATCTGCATGGGGTTGGTCACGTCTAAACACACACACACACATACATTAGTGATTCAAGTGAACAGACAGAGACAAATACTGAAGAACAGGAGTGTGACATAACAGGAAAATGAGTTACCTTCAAACGGAATCTGCCTGGACAGCACTTCCCACATGATGATGGCGTAGCTGTAATGTAAACACCGAGGAGAGAAACCATTCACAGAAATCAGGGTTGCGTCACTGTAGTTCCCATCAGAGCCGAGGGACTTTACGAAAAACTTATCAGAGAGACTGCTTTGAGGAAGAGCAGTGACTGTCTGACCTGTTGCAGCAATCTAAACCTTTTGCCTAAAAGCTGAAGGAGTGATTCACTGTCCGCTACAGGGGAAAGTGGATTTCTGTTTCCGATTAACTTTTATAATAATCACCACTCCCTCTCTGACAGATTCCTGGAACCAGACCATTGCTGGCTGTTTGTGTGTGGCCTGATCGACAGATTTAGTACCTGGCATCAGTGCCTGCAGTGTTCTGCTTTGGTATGTCAACAATCCGGCCCCATGCTGACACATTTCTCACCTCGCCAAACCAGAATACCTAATTTCCCAGCAATGCCGTTTGTGCTCAGCAAACATTGATTGTATCAGAGTGTGGAAACGGGGCGATAAAGCAGAAGGAGTTCACCCATTCACAGATTCTATCCAAAACTGACCACTGACAGTTCCAGCTTCATAAAAACACATCTAGATTAAATTAATAGTATTGATATAAAAAACAGATAAAGGAAGAATACAGGCTGTTACAAGTTCTGGTGTCTGACCTGTACATGTCATGTTTGACATCGGCCCGGCGGCTCTTGGACGGGTCGTACTCCTCGGGGGGCATGTAGATCACCGTGCCGCCCATCTCTGTGGTCTTGGACCCTGAGCCTTTACTGACAGACAGCTGCCGCCACTTCGAAAGACCAAAGTCTGCAATCTGGGGAGAGGAATCGCAGAAAGTCAGTAAGACAGGAAGAGCTGACAAGTGCATACAGCTCATTTATTCCTAATTCAACTTGTCTTCCTTTAAGGGCTGCAGTCTTTAGGTCAACCGGTCGATGGGTTGGTTGAAATGCTGCTTATGTTACTTTCATAAGGAGGAAAGCACCACGTCCATAGCTCGTCAAGGCTTAATCATTTATTTATGCTGGCGGTTTACATCTTCACAGCTTTGAACTGACTCAACCTGACAACGACCGCTGAAATAAGGTCCAACTTATTTCACGTATACCGAGCGTTGGCTCCAAACTAACAAGTCAGCAAAGCTGTTTGTGTGGCTGTATTCTGTTTAAACAGATGGCCTAAAGCTCAAGTATGAACCTCAGTTTGCGTATCACAGCTTCACAACCAACATGGCGGATCATGTCTGTGCTATATTCCTCAGCAGGTCTCGTACTCAGCTCACCAGTCTATTTTTATCAGTAAAAATGGGCAGGTGCACGCTGGTCTGTTTCAAGTCTGCTGCTGTCATCTGGGTGTAAGGTAACGCGGTTAAAATCACTTAATATCTAAAAAACTAGATCTTTATGTTTATTTATTATCAAATTGGGCTAGTAAGGCTAGCAGGTAGTCTTATTTACTTCACTGAAAGATGTTGTACAGATTCTATTATTCTATTTTGACGGGTTTTAGACAAACTGTACGACCAACAAGACGGAAAATCTAGTTGGAGGATCGTTGCATTAACTGATGATAGAAGCCACCACGAGGCAGCTCCTTCTTCTGTAAAGTCTGATCTTCAGGTATTCCAAGAAAAAGAAGAAATTAAGGCTGAACACACCTGATGAGATCGTTCAGCTACGTGAAAAACAAGTCCTACGATGTCAAAGATTTGAGGAATGAAGACCGGCGTTTTCACTCACTGCTGTTTGGTTTCAGTGGAAAAACACAACCTGTCCCATGCGCAGCTCATACCGCTCCGACACGCACCTTGACGTGAAACTCGCCGTCCAGCAGTATGTTCTGCGTCTTCAGGTCGTGATGTAAGAGGGGCGGGTTCATGTTGTGAAGGAAGTTCACCCCCAGGGCGATTTCATACAGAATCCTCAGACGCAGAGGCCAGGCCAGAACAGGGTACATGTCTTTCTGTTAGTAGAGATTAAAGAGACAAAAATATAAATGTAATCAACAAGGAGGGAAAAAAACATGTGCGTTGAAATGACAAAGCAACGCAAAATGAGGAAACTTTACGACACTAAGACGAGTGGGAATTCCCCGTCTGCTGTTCTCAGTGTTCAGCTTTTCTTTCTCTGCTTGCTGCAAAGTTTCATGAGAGACTGCGAACATTTTCAAGTTTCACTTTTGTTTGCTGTTTCAGTGGCACAAATGCCACGACACAATGAGAGGGCCGCGGCTACAACAGCACAACAGAGGCTCTTTGACTTCAGCCAGTCCAGAATCAAGAACTGTAGAATCTTTCTTCTCATCAGTATGTGGCTACGACACAGACGAGGAGATCTGGTGTCTCTTTACGGTGATTAGATGAATTCTTTAGGGTCTGTGATCAGTAGGTATAAGGTTTCTTTTTTTTTTATCAGACAGTGAGTATTTTTTAGGTAGGAGCTATTTTTTATTTTTGACATGTTTCGACTGTCACTTCAGTCTTCCTCAAAATGTCACTGATGTCTGTGGTGTCTTTATCAGTTGGTGGTTTCCTGGAGGCATGACCCGCCTGGCATTCTGTCAAGCCTCCTGCCGCCCGGTGGTCTCTGCAGGGAAGCGTCCCGTGTGTGGGACAGCATGAATGCCACCTCATCGCGGTTCATGGTGTCTTTGGCTCGCCTCCTGATCCGACCACCAGAGGTGTGGCCCGTCGGGCAAATCTGACAGATTGCCAGGTGGGTCACGCCTCCAGGAAACCACCAGCTGATAAAGACACGTCACCACAGATGTCAGTGATGTTGCTGAGGAAGACTAGAGTGACAGTCGAAACATGTCAAAGGTAAAAACAGCTCCGATCTAAAAAATGCTCATTGTCTGATTAAAAAAAAGTAACCTCAGATCTGTAATCAGAGTAGACAAAATGACCCTAATCACGCTACTGTGATTGGTGTCTGAACGATCAGCTCTCGGTGACATGAAGCGACTCGCTGTGGTTACCTCGTGGAGCAGCAGGTCCAGAGAGCCATTGCTCATGAACTCGGTGACGATGCAGAAGAACTCGGGCTCGTTGCAGATGCCGAAGATCTGGATGATGTAGTTGAACCTGGCTTTGTGAAGCACCTCGGCCTCTTTCAGCAGGCAGTTCCTCTCTCTGAAACACACACAGTCATAAAGAAATGAAGTTTAGGGAAGGAGGACACTGAAATACTTCTTAAGACATTAATCAGAACACGAGAAGATGTTGGTGTACCGCGTGATAGGGTCACCATAGACCAAACCATGTGTAAAACGAAAGTGTTTGTTCTGCTCTGTTAGGTAATCATTACTAGTTGAACAACTCATTTTGCTAGTTTCAGAATCAGAAGCCCTAATTAGAACTACACATAGTAGTACACAGCAATAAATCACATCAACGTCATATGACCGTGTTGAAACTGTCATCAAAGCATCGTACAGCAAATCAAGGGCTCGCTGTGCTCAAAATATCTCCTAAAGAATAGTTTGAAATGTTTAGATATGTGGTCAAGAGACAGATCCTGCACCTGTTTTATTATTGACGAAAGTATGGATTACTTTATTGACCAGGTGTGAGTATGTGCAGCTCAGGAGCAACAAGAAGCAACAGGATGATAACGAAAAGAAGGTCAACGTACCAACCATGTCTCATTTCCAGTGTTTTTTAAATAATATTTTAACAGTCAAACATCCTGCACATTTTATATTGTATTCTCAATTCTTGAAAACACAAATTTAAGGATGTCCTCATCACAAATATCGTTATATTTTCTGCTTCCGTTGCTCCTCTATGACAGCAAACCGAGTGTCTTTTCTTTGGCTTTTCTTCCGCTGTGACTAATTGACAAATCGAGAAAGCGATCGACAACATAAATCACAATTAGCTCCATCCCTAATTTTGTTGCACGTACATGTTGAGGAGAAACTACATCAGCTAATGTGTCCGACTTTTAGAATCGGAAATCCAGCATCGTATGCAAAGTTATGGAAAACATGCAAAGAAGGTGAAAGTGGACTGTTATGCCATCGCTATGCAGCAGAGTTAGTGCTACCCAGATAGAAATAAGCTTATCTGACTGATGTAAATATTAAGGCTAAGGCACTTTACTGTTATGGAAATTAACCATAATAATTTGGATATATGACTCTCAAATTGAAGAGTGTTAATTTAAATAAAACTCCACATGAACTACAGGAAGAAGAAGAACGAAACAACTTCAGGATCCAGCTCAATCATATGTAAACACCAGAATAAAACAGGCGTCAGTTCACGTCTTTACGCTCGAAACTCCAGATGAGTCAAGTCGAGTTATTTATACAGAATATTTCAGAATCACAATCAGAACGGTGAATGAGATGGTACACAACAATAACAAGACAGGAATAAATGTAGAATCTAGATCTGAGAAATTCTAAATAAAATATGTTAAAGAAAAGTAGAAAAGTACTCCGTAAGTAAAAAGTACTGTGGAAAGAGACATTGCAAAACAATATTGGACATGAGGTTGAGGAATTGTACATAAATATAAAAAGACCAGTGATGTGAACCAACCTAGCAAGTTTGTATATTTAACTCAAGACGAGAATCTACCTGAGTAATTTAAATATTAAGGAGTTAAACCCCTACTAAAGGACATAACTTTATCTGCCTGATTTAAATACCATGGCTAACAACTATGGTATTAATTGTGGGGATTAACCTAATTTAGAAGTTCTGAGCCAAAAATATTCATTAAAGCCCAACAAATCACAGGATTATCTGGATTCCTTTTGAACAGATTTTCTAGATTTATTTTTTCTAGATACTGTGACTGCTCATGACAACACTGCAGGGTTTCAGCTTCACATTTACACAAGTTAGAGTTTCTCCTCTTGACCCAGATTACTAGAGGAGGCATCCCATCACACCACACTACCTTTCTCCAAAGGGGGAGTCGAGCTTCAGGCACTTGATGGCCACGGTGGTCCTCCAGTCCGAGTGCTGCGCCTTGAACACGGTGCCGAAGCCGCCTCTGCTCAGGTAGTACAGGTCCGTCAGCTTCTGGTACGGGATCTCCGGCAAGGTGCTGGTCAGGCTGCCGATGTTCACGCAGCCCGTCGCCGCGGGGGGCTCCATGGCTGTCTGTGAGCGCGTTACGGAAACTCTCCGGGGATTTATGCTCCGCTAGGTCAGCCTCTGAAAGCAGAACTGACCCTTCTGGTAAAGAGGAACAGCATCTACGGGCGCGCTGCTAGCAGGCTAAGCTAACGCGGCGGAGGAGGACGGCTGGAGGAGAGCGCGGAGGGGGTTCAAGGCGTCTGCCAGCGGGGGGTGGAGGAAACACGGGCACGGTTCAACGTCTGCGCTTTCACCTGTCGGTTTATTCGCCGCAGGCTGTCACCGGAGCAGAGACACCAGCAGCCGCGGAGCCGCTCCGCTCGGTCCAGGTGGGTTTGTTGTTGCTAATGACGACACACTGCCGGGTTCTGCGAGGTGCGTTCAGGAGCACGGGATTTTACAAATGTCGCACAGGTGGCGGGGTTTTAAATTTCCAATCAAGTCTGAAAGCAAAAAAAAAATTAAAATATGACCTACACAGAGATCGGTACCTCCAGAAATGATGACGCTGCTTGTGTGACTTAAACTTATGTAGAAGCCTCCAAACGTGGATTTGGTTTCACTTTCGCTGCAGCAGAGTCGCTCCTCCTCTGGATGAACTCAGCTGACAACATCGGGGGTTTCAAAATCTGGAATTTCCCGAACCCGGGGCTTTCCCCTGAACACGTCGTTGGTTTGAAAACGAGTCTTCCGATCTGTCTATTATTTCTTTTTAACCATTCTGTTGATCAAACTGTGTTTTTAAGCTCCCACATGATATAGTGAAAATTATTTTTTGGTTGTTGCTGTTGTGTCATGAACTCGGAGGTTTGCGGTGAAGGCAAAAGACGTGAATGCCTCTGTGGTGTGTAATTATGCAGTAGTTGTGCAATTACTAAGGCACGTGTTACCACTGACCATGTGTCCACGGGTCTGTGCAAACTGTGAAGCTGAGGGATGTTTGAAGAGTTCATTTGCAAAAACAGATAACTCCATTTTTGTAGATTTTCAGAAAACTTATTTTTGTTGTTGTTTGCTTGAGATGATATCAATCAAACTGAAGCTGAGTGGATTTGACTCAGTAGAGATGACAACAATAGAGATAACTGATTGATATTGTCTCAGGTAGACGATGAACTCTTCATTTGGAGATTGTGGAAACTTTAAGACCAATGTGAAACCAGTAAACAAACTTTGCTTTGTTTTCACTGTTGTGCATCAGTGCAGTCTCCACTCAGCCAGTGTTTACATGTGTTTCTCCTGCTCTCTGTGCTCACATGCACAGTATTTTAATAAAGTCTATTTCCCAATAAAACTGATCTCATTTAAATTTCTGTTTGTGTTGTCAGACAACAGAATGAGCATGAAATAGTGATTCCTGCTACTAAGACTTCATGTCAACCAGCAGCCACTTGCAGAGCTAAAACACTGATTGTGAAAGTCACCATACACATTAGTTAAGTTGTTAATATTATTAAATGATCACTCAGAGAGACTGCTGAAAGAGACAGAAAGTTTGGAAAGTTTTGTGGTCTCCTAACTCATCGTCATGTGTGCCTGCTCGTTCTGCGGTCAGATGTTTTGCTGTTAGTCACAGATGCAGGAAGAGTCTTCTTCCTGAACGAGCAGCAGCAGCTAAGTATAGTGTATTTAAAGCTACAGACACTGAATCAACCTGTGAAGAACAGGACTCAAACCAGGAGTTCTACAGTCATGGTGGAATGAAGCATCTCTGCAGCGTTTTGAGCTGAACGCTTGAAAGAAACAAC
>NW_007577731.1:1529363-1534351 GCF_000690725.1 Stegastes partitus | reverse complement strand
ATACAGACAAAATACTGACAATCTAGACCACAAACACAAGTTCATCAGGTGCAAACGTCTGCTCCAATAAGACTAAAATAAAATCAGTTGCTCAACAGATGAACAGAATAAAATACACACTTCATGAGGTAATAATAGCAATATAAATATGATCATTTATGAATATCTAATGTAACACTGTTTACACTGTATGTTTATATTTCATATATTTATAGCTTGGTATTTTTTTTGTATTTTTATGTTTTTATTGGTACAAAACCTGAGTCAATACATCTCCTATTACAATATAATTACAGCTTGCAGAAGGTTGACATTTTCGCACAGTCTGATGTTTTGCAGGTTTATTGTCGGTGCTTTATGGAGGCAGAAGGCGCTCTTCCTGTCCTGGTAGACGAGACATGCTGTCGAGCACATGACTGCGTTGTCCTTCTGCAATCTCAAACCCCTGTAAAGCAGAGCGTGCCAACAAATCAGGTAGCACGTTAAAACTACCGCTTATGTGGATCACACACAGCGAGCCTTGTTCTGTGTTTGATGAACCAGCAGTACTGTCGGCTGGACGACCGCTGCACAGCTCAGGCAAGAAACCCAACTTGGATTAGAGGCGCTGCTTGTTTTCCGAGCTGCCACTCGGTTTGCACTGATCTGGTGTGAGTAGACACTCCTTGTGTGTGTCCTTGTGTGCTTTTATGGATTAGGTTTATGTGCTCACTGACAGTAGCTCAGGAAGACCAGCTCAGATGGCTGTCCCCTTTGTTCCAGTCCCCATCCCGGTGGACTGGTCCAGAGTGAGCAGGTCCTGCTCTAAGAGAGGGTCTTGTATACATCCTAACACTTCATCCTCAAACCGTGAGCCCCCAGCTTCAGAAGGCAGTCCCTCGGTGAGAGGACACGGACCCCGGGGGGCCACAGCTGGACGCCCCACCCTGGACGACACCTGGAGAGGAGACATGTTGGACGGGTCATCCACGCCGCTGGAGGTTGAGGGGAGGTGTGGGGAGAGCTGGGTGGATGGATCCAACACCCCGACACTGCTGGGCTACGAGATCCTGAAGAAGAGAACAAAGTTCACGGTAGGGATTGAAAGACCAGATCTGCTGGTTTTCTGCAACTAGATGTTCATGAATGAAAGAAAACGGAAGAGTTTGTATTGATGGGTTTTCAGAATTGTGTTACCACCTGCATCGCATTTTCAATTTTAATTTCAAGAATATTTTAGGGTTTTAAGATTGTAAGAGTACATACATAAATGAAGAGGAAAGTGAGATTGTGTGTGTGTGTGTGTGTGTGTGTGTGTGTGTGTGTGTGTATTATTATATTATTGTATTGTTGAATGAGCAAAACCGGTCACGTGTGAACGTGCCAGTATGTTTTGCAACAGCGGCTGCACGTAAAATTCCACATTTTAAGGAAAATGTTGATCTGCAGTTGTGGAGTTCAGCATCACCGGCATTATAAGCAGATGTTACTGTTTTTTCACCTAATGTGACTTTAGGGCCTGTCAGGGTGAGAGTGCACGTGGTTTCATGCACCTTGAGTGGCTAGTTGTGAAGCTGCTTGCTGGAAATTAAATGTAAATTCTAAACATGCATTTAATAACATTGCATTCGTTTATTGGCTTTTTTTTGTGGAATACAACCAGAGAGTCATTTTTTCTTTCTAAGAACAGAATCAGATGTTTTTCTGCTTTTGAATTATGCCCAGAGTACAATAAAAACATACATAACAGTGACCGAAACGATTTAAACGTTATGGTGGAAGATGTACACAGTGAATCGAGTGTGTTGACAGAAATATGAAATATGTTGAGATTTCAGAACGTTCAGAAGTCCTTAAGTGTCTCGTAAACACTTTTTTAAAATTTTCCACATATCACAGTAGATGCATGTTTACAGTTATTTGTAGAGCCTTGAGAACAGATGGATGAAAAGGAAGGGTTGCATATGTGCACACGTTTAACCTGCCGCTGCGCTCGCTGGGTGATGTCTGCATGTCGGCGTCCAGCGGTGGGAAGAGGGTTGAGGCCTCGCTCCTGTGATGTGTTTTGCAGGTTTACAAGATCCTGGTGATGGAGAGTCCAGGAGACAGCAGGGTGATCTTCAGGAGATACACGGACTTCTGCAGGCTCAGCGGCCAGGTGAAAACCCAACATGCACCTCGACAACAAAGCTTTCTGTTTTTTTTTACATAGGATTGTGAATGTTGTGGAAATCCCAGAGGGGCTCGATGATAGAGGGTAAATCATAGACGTGAAATCAGTTAATGCCAGTGATGTTTTATGCAACCAGAGAGCATAAGTGAGCAGTTTTTCTGTGTGACTGCACCAACATTTCTTCTTGTGATTCATCTCGGTAGATTTTCCGATGTAAAGTTCAAAGGACAGCTTTAGGCGTTCAGCTGGATCGCACCAGACTCGACAAATCTGATTTAATTAGGTCCATTTTTAGCAACCAAAGCGAATTCTCTTACACCTTACCGTGAATGCTGTGGGTTTTCTCCTTCAGCATGGCCTCATGACCCAACAGCACTTTTGACTCTGGCTTATGTGTTGCCATAGCGATCCTGCTTTCCCTTTTTTTTTTTTTGTTTGTTGCTTTGGTGCAGCTTAAAGAGCTGTTTCCCAGCTGTCGCCTGGTTCTGCCTCCCAAGCGCCGGTTCAAAGACAACTACAACGAGGCGTTTCTTGAGGAGCGGCAGGTCGGTCTGCAGACCTTTCTACAAAACCTAACGCTGCACAAAGACGTCATCAGAAGGTGTGTTTCGTAACTTCTTCCAAGACTTTCCCAACACTGACGTAATTCATGTGCGAGTTTGGCTTTTTAAATGGATCTCTTTGTTCCCCAGTGAAGCCGTGAGGCGCTTTCTGTGTTTGGTCGATCCTCGGAGTCCATTTGACAGTCTCGAGGAAAGCAGGGTGAGGTCTCTTTCATCACAAAAGCACTTTTGAATGCCGAAACAGTTGTCTGATTCAAATGCCCACCGGCTGTTGTTTGGAGCGCAGGCGTTTTGCAAGACTCTGGAGGAAATCAACCACCGTCTTCAGAGAGAGCTGGTGGAAAAACAGAGAGAAGCTGGTAGACTGAAGAAGACTCTGGAGGAGAAGGAGAACTACGTCGACCTGCTGGTGAAGAAAGCCAAGTAAATGCACACACAGTCGTACAGCTAGAAGGCCTGTTGTTCGCTGTACACTGCCCTGAAATGATTTCCTTCCTACGCAGATCATTTCCTTCTAAAGGGCCCGGTGGGAAGACCATGATGATCCCCACAGACACTTACAGAGAAGGATATACAGATGCGAAAGGATTTGAGCGAAAATGTGGAAACGGAGATGAAGACGATGCCAGAAAAGACTGACAAAGATTCAGAACTGCTGAATAAGAGAGTTTTATTCACTGAAAACACGAATACATGTTTTATACTGATTCTTTCCTTTGCTGTATTTTTTTCATCTCTTGGTGAAAGTCTGAGCCGCCATCATGAAGCCGTGCAACTTCTCAGACAACAGAGGTCTTCAGTGATCCACCAGATCCATCTTAAAATCCAGAAACAGAACAGAAAATTCAGGATTTCATGTTTCTGCAAGAACACCATCATCATCAACAGAAGCTCCGTGACAGAAAAGGCAAAAAAAAAACAAACCCAACAACAACCCACGATGCAGTCTGAGATAACACCCTGATCACTCACAACATTAAAATTGGTTTCTGATTAGTTTGAACCCTCATAAGAATCGAGCTCTTGTTTAATATGCATTTTTTTATTAAAAAATAAATAAATAAATAAATAAAAATATATATATAAAGAAAATAAAAATATATTTAAAAAAATAGAAATTCCTTTTTAAACAAAATATAAAACATTTAAAATAAAATAATGATATTTCATAAATAAAAATATATACAGAAAATAAAAATATATTTTAAAAATATATATTAATTTTTAAAACAAAAAATATATAAATATCAAAAATAACAGTAATATAATATAAATATAATATAAATAAAGTAATATAACCCGAAATGTGATGTGGACACCAGGTCTTAAGAGGTTAAAAAAGTTTTTTTGTTGTTTTTTTTTTCTTCCTCTGTTGAAATAATTATTTGACACCCTAAAAGGTCTCAGATGTACATCTACACCGTTGCCTTCTTGAGAATGTGCAGATCTACAAACCCCTACCTCAACATACCCCCCACTTGCTGCACCTCGAGCACACCAGCTCAGCTCAAACCCTGTAAAACTACTCTACGCTAATTCTACCACACGTTTGCACCAGAAACTGATCTGAAGCAAAATAACAATGCAGAAAGTCCCTCCCTGCACAATGACAGGAGTGGTACCTTGAGAAGTCTGAATCCACATTTTTAAGACTGTCAGAAACAGTCTGGGCCATGGCTACATGACTACAACACACACAAATCCCCACATGGACACGTCAACAAGGAAGAAAAACACCAAAACAGAGCAGAACTGAACTGTCGAAGCATCAACGCCGGACCTGTTGTGGCGTCCTGTGGTGTCTGACATTGGGACGTTGGGTCCTTTGGGTCCTTTGGGTCCTGTGGGTTGTCGATTGGGCTTGTTCTGGTGCCTCCTGTGGATCAGATCCTGTTGGGCAGATCTCGTGTCTAGTCGTGTCCTGAGCAGTTTTTTTGTCCTGCAGCTGGAGAAGCGTTTTGGAGGGGTTCTTAGTCGGTAACGATGTTTAGGTGGATGGTACATGTCAACGTAACAGCCTCAAGGTTTCCCAGGAGAGCATGGCACAAGAGGAACCACTTCATCTGTCAGGGTCCAATTAGCCTAATTGTGTTTAACTTGAATGCGCCGCCTTGTGTGTGTGTGTGATTAAGGAAAGAAGTGTGTGTTTCTGGATACTAGAAGCAGCGTGATGTATTATTTAAACATGAACGTCAACCATCCATCCATCCATTTTCTATACACCGCTTAATCCTCATTAGGGTCGCGGGGGGGCTGGAGCCTATCCCAGCCGA
>NW_007577731.1:1524241-1528118 GCF_000690725.1 Stegastes partitus | reverse complement strand
GTGAGGATTAAGGTGTAGAGATGATGGATAGATGTGAAACTTAGATGTGAGCGGTTTAAGGACAACATAAGTGTGTCGGAGTACAAACCGAATGACTGTTTGTGTAGACAGGATTATAAATGATAAATCTTATAGCATTCCTTCATGTACAGAGCGACGCATTGTATTCACTGTGTGGTTATTGGAGCAATCCGATGTTTACAGCAACCAGAACCGCTTTTCAGATTATGTTGTTGCTGCAGCTTCTATTTGTTTTTCTGTTTGATGATGACCTACTATGCTCCTATAGACACGAGTTGGCTATTCCAGGAGATGACGTCTTCTTTGCTATATAAAGCTTCAGCTGTTGTTGTTAGCGAGCGGTCGGTTGATGACCACGTGGGTCCAAATTAAAACAACTCAACAGCAATCGGATAGACAGGCGTCGCGTTGTGGACTCACGGTTCCCAGAGGATGTCCATAAATGTCCATGAGGTGTTTTTTTTTATCATATAGCATAGAGCGGTGTTACAGCGTTTGAGCAGAGTTGTGGGTGAGCTGGTGTGCTCAAGCTGCTGTGAGTGGGGAGGGATGAACTTCCTAAATCTGAATCTTCTATAGCGGACAACTGTGTAGAGTTCAATTTTAGCCATTTTGAGGTATCAAGGAATTATTTCAACGGGAAAAACCTTTAAACCTGTAACTGTGATGCACAGAGATGAGCTTTTATGGGTTTAATCAACGACCAGAGAGAAACTTGTTTGTATTTGATGGGTTGTGAAGTCCAGATAAAAGCTTTTGACCTCTTTGGTAACTCCTCCTTTGCTGAGTTCATCACGTTGACACTTAGTTTGTCAATACTTGATTTACAAAACCAGTGATGCTCTGATTAGCTCACTTCACATTGAGCACTAATTAGCAAATGTAATGAGTCCAAATGACCCAATACTACCATAAATCTAAACACCAGCCTGCTAGCGTTAGCATTGAGCTCCAAACTGTGACCAAGCCTCACCGCTGGTTTGTTTTGCCATTAAAGCTGTAGGAGTCGTTTCTGCTTGTTGTCAGCAGGTAATCTGATGTGGATTGTTTGGACACAGGGTGTACATGTAGAGGCCACAGGTGACAGGAAGAGGAGGCCACAGGTAGGAGGAGAGCCAACAGTTCTCACCAGACCAGCACAGATACCAAATCCACCATGGAAAAGCCGCTGTATTTTCATGTCTTGTATCCGCTAATGGCGAGTATACGGACCGGAGGTTCTGTCTTTGGTCTGCGTCCGTTCACTCTGCTCCACCTGTGCAGCAACGGTAATCTAAGGACATTGAAAAATTGCCATTACAGAAGCCATGTTGTGTTTTTAAAGGCAGTTTTTAATCTATTTTGGCATAAAGTAGAGATGCAGATAAGATAAGTAGGCAACAAATGAGTCCAGCCAGGAGCACATCACAGACGTAAAGAGCTAAATCTAATTTCTTATCTGCTTAGATTTGTGATAAAAACCATCTGCAGCCCTTTACTCATGGATAATATACTGTACATACAACATATAATACGCTCCAGAGATATGGACAGTGTACATTTAACAGTATCAAGACAACATGACAAGTCAGGTATGATTATTATTATTATTATTGTATTGAAGCCGCAGACATCGTGTGCGTGAGGGTTTTATCTGACGTGACGGACCGCCGCCGTACATTCTAATTCATCCTCCAAAACGCCAGCTTAGTTCCTTTTACATCTGTTTTCAGGATCAAAAATTTGGCACCCGTTCAGCAACGAGAGCATGAATTTGAGATGAAGTGAAACAGACCGTAAATGTTAATGTCGTGTTGGATAATCTCTCCACAGGACGCAGCATCAAAGACTCTTGGGAGGCTGTATTAGAGCCAGGAAGGTGCACAGGCTGCACCAGACACGGGATACGTTCACATCGTTGACTTTCAACCAGTCAGACGAAGCTGAAATCATCATGAAAGACTCGTCTCTGTCCACTCAGGAGATGTGATCGTGTGGAAAGACAAGCTGCTTGTGTCATCCTGAAGCTATAGACTTAAAAAAAAGGAAGTTCAGGTGTTACAGCAGCACGACTGTTCAACAAAGGGGCTAAACAAAGCAACAAGACAACACAGAATATCAGGGTAGGGTATAAAACGAAGGTAAAATAAGATTAGATAAAAATATAGAAAATATAATATAGAAGAAAGCCAAAACAATGTACAAGAATATTCAAGACAGATACAGAAATGTGCTTAGATTAAAGCATTAAAGAGTCTTACTGCTGGAAGGATGAAGACATTCCTTGGAGGAGCAGCAGGGTTTATCCAGAACACCACTTGAACATCTTCAAAGTCCATCCCCTGTTGCACATTTTGGTCTTGAAGGTTGTTCGGCTCAGTGACCCAGGAGACGACGGAACCACGGGCCCCTGCTGACCCGTTGACCTGCTTTATTACCTGTCTGTCCATCATGCGGCTGTACTCACCACGTACAGGAGGCCGAGCCGCCACATGTGTCGTATTTCGCTGTAAACTCAAGACACAGTTGTGTTTTGGGATGCCATCATGTTCCAGGCTCGCTGTGTATCATACAAGCCAATGAAAACGTGACATTGGTTCAGATAATAAAGCTAGAAAAAGTAGAAAAAATGGAAAAATAACAACTGTCCCCTTTCTTATAGATGGATCAGAGGTCCAGAGAGTGTCCAGGACCCTCTGATTTTAAAAACTTTTATGGATTCATTGATAAACCAGCGTTTTTCCACTCAGAGGGTTTTTATCAAGGCTTAAAGTGCGACGGGAGCGTTTAAAATTCATCGAGCAGTCATTCCTGATGTGGGAATTCTCGCACATACAAATATATCAAAAGAAAAAAAGCACAAAATCATCACAAATACTACAAATAGTTAAAGAACATTTTCCTTGTACATAAAATAAAATAAAATAAAATAAAATAAAATACCAAAAAAAATAAAACAATTAAATTCTATCAAAATAAAAACTAAATTAAATTAAATTTAATTAAATTAAATTAAATTAAATTAAATTAAATTAAATTAAATTAAGTTAAATGTTTATTTCTACAGTTTTCCTGTAAATTAAAAAAACGTCTCGTCTGACGTGAGCTGGGAAAAGCTGCTGCTGATCGGTTTTGTTGTTTTGTGTCACTTCGAGTCCGTTTGTTTCTGGTTCTGGTCGCTTTGTGTCTGATTCTAGCTGTGTTGTGTCTGGTTCTGTGGTTCTGTCCGTTGTCTGGTCCACCCACCACTTCTTCTTCTCTGTTTTATTTTAAACGGCTCCATCTGGGACTCGACCTGAATAATCCAACATGTTTGTCCTGCAGATGTTTCTCCTGATTCAAAGTCAGTGACGTGTTCTGGACTCGATGACCAACAGAATCAGAATCAGGCCGTAAACAGAGACGGTGACGGCGGTCCTGATCATCGTGTGTCACCAGAATTCCCCGGTCCGGTCCCGCCGTCCTTCATGTGTCTCCAATAAGCTGCCAGCAGGTCCACCTGAGACGCTGAAGGTTCTGGAGGGTCCAGGACTCTCAGGACGTTGTGCAACTTCAAGGAAACCGGATTCAGGACTTCCTCCTTCAGCTGATTCACAGTTATGAAGAATTCACTAAAAGCTGCTGATTCACTTCAGTTTACGTTTTAGTATCTGGAACCCAAAACTAGAATAAACGGGCCACATGTTGAGGGTTTGACACCTCAGTTTGTTTGGTTCCAGGATCCAGTTTTTAGACTTTATGACTGAAAAACATCCAAAATGTCCTAAAAACGACTTTAGATTGAAACTAAATGAGCTCAACGTCAGAAAAATCAGCAAAAACATCCCAAAACTCATCAGAACAGGATCTGAAACTCCTCAAATATCAGCAAAAAAAA
>NW_007577731.1:1503021-1524196 GCF_000690725.1 Stegastes partitus | reverse complement strand
AATCCTCACTAGGGTCGCGGGCAATAAAATACAATTAATTACATAAAATAAAATAAAAAAATAAATTAAATTAAATTAAATTAAATTAAATTAAATTAAATTAAATTAAATTAAATTCAGGGATTCACATAAAGTTAATTTCCTCCCTGAACGATGTGGTCCCTGGAAGATATACTGGAGTGTGTTTGACCAGGACTTTAAAAATGTTTGTCTGCGTCTCCCACTGTGTTATAGCGCTCTGCTGTGGGTTAATGGGGCGTACTTGTGGTTAGCCGGTCTCTCTCGCTGCTTGCGTTTTCTGCACCCACTGTGAAAGCGGCCACATTTATATTGAAGTCTATATGAAACATATGTTGTGCTGCAATTAGCAAACGCTTCGGCAATTAATGTATTTTGGCCTTAAAGCACCCACAGATGTGTTGTTTCGGTTGTTGTTGTGACAGTAATTATAAGCGCCACATTGGAAAGTGCCAGCCGGTTGTCAGAACGAGGTCGGTTCAGAGATAGCTGGGAGAATAATTGCCTCCAAATATTGAAAAATAATTGAATAAGTTGCCTATAAAACCTCAAACTGCTTCCGAAAACACCTTCGGATGTGAGCTTTTCCTTAAGCAGGACCTGATTTTGTGTGTTTTAAACTTTATTACTGGGAGCTTCAGTAAAAAAAAAAAAAAGAGCAGCTTCTTCAGTTCTGGACAGTCGGTGAAGCTTCTCGGATGAGACGTGAAACATCTTCAGGACCCTAAACGAGAGCTCCAGTTGTTTCCTCTCAGCGTTCCTACGATTATCCTGCAGACTTTACACACACACACCAGCTTTACTGTTCCTCACCGGCGCAGAACTCCCTTTTTTGTTTCCCCACGATTAAAATTTGATTTCGACACAAGGCGTAAACCCTGGAACCTTCAAGTTTTAGTTTTTTTTCTGCTCCGATAAATGCTTTCAAACGACTCGGTGTTGAACCAAATTATCACGTCGCCGCCACCCAGCGAGCCGCGAAGTCGCCCACAGCTGGTTCCACGGAGGTCTTAACAAAGATGCTTCAAATAAACGGAGCTGCACTGCATTCAAACTCCTCGTGGTGCATGATTTAAAATACATACCGATGTGTATGTATGACTCTGTTTTATTGCCAACATTGGAAGGAAAAATACAACAAAAGCATGATTTAGAGGGTGATACAGTACGTTGGGTTGTTCTTCCTGCGATTGATCTCATCCGAGGAGCTGTCAGACAAGCATTTGAAGTATTCAGAGTCCAAACTAACCATGTTGGTGCTCTACTACAGGCTGCATACTGTGGACACTCAAGGTTACAGCAGTCAACTCAAGAGTCTTGGTTTTATTAATATCGTGTCCCGTCCGTCAGTCAAAGCTGACATCCAAGTTCTGGGTGGTATTAATAATGTTCATAAAGGATCCATTCACCAGTAGGTCATGACGCTGGATGCACGGCACCAGAACCCAGTTAGATGTCATTCAGCCATCGTTCTTTACAGCCCAGCTTCTCCTACTGCGACACGACAGACACCCACCAGGGAGCTTGCTCCAGCCTCTTATCTCCAGTCGAGACAGTTCACATTTTTATAGCTCGCTTCATCTCAAGAACTTTTTGTACTCTCCGTTCGCCCTCGATTCGTGCACCTCGAGGCCAAAACAAGGCTAAGGACGGTGATGCAAGCTGCAGGTTACTATGGCAACAGCAGCCAGATAAATCGGTTTCAAACCACGGGGCCGGTCGAGACAACAAAAATCTCGACATGCATCAGCTGTCCTTCGCCTCACATGTGGTTCTGATTTATTCCAACTGCTGATTTTATTGTACAGGTAGTGCTTTATGCTGATGATTTATTAGAGGAAAACTCACACATCAAAGTTCTGCTTTCAGGTCTGCTTTGAAGACTTCACCAGGCGATTGTGGTCTGCTCCTCGTCTCTGGTCAGGGTGACTGTCAGGCAACACGTGGAAACCCGAGCTGCCTCGTGGATAAATGCATGGAACAACAAGATGATGTCTCTGCTTCCTGCTGCACGGATTCAGATTTCCCTTTTTAAACTACGAGGCACGACTCCGTTACAGAAATGCAAAGCTCAATAAGTCTGTTTTGATTCTGGCAAAATGTACAGTTTAGAGATACACATTTTGAGCCAGTGATGAGGGAGCGTTCCAGCATGTTTGGTTCAAGTCATGACCTGCAGCAGATTAGGAAGTGACTGGAGAAATACTGTGACAGCTGCTGTCAGTTTATACCTGATCTGAAGGTTTGCAGTTCAGACAACAGGACTCTCCGCAGGGGTGGACAAGCTGCATGTTCTTAATGGTTATAATACATTTGGACTTTTTACTAAAACTACCTAAAACTAAGGGACAGTTAAAATTCATCATTTACACCTCAAGTGCAATATCCCAGTCTACCTCGCTGCTGTACAAATAGTGCTTAACATAAGGCTTATCTACTCTGTTTATATTGTTTTACTACACTTGTATTGCTGTATCTTTACTTATATTTTGCTCTTGTTTTACTGTACTTATTATTTATTCGACTTTTTCTTAACAAAACGGGATCTGAGTACTAATTTCGTACCACAAATGTGAGCTGGCACGACAAATAAAGTTCCTTGAATCCCAACACAACTGTCTTTGTGACTTGTTTAGGTCGTTTCTAACCAGAGGAAACCTATTAATGAAACTAAAACTCACCATAAACCCCGACGTGTTTTATATGAACGCACAAAGTGGATGTCACTGTTTACGTGAAAGTCACATAAAGTTCATCCAGTAGTTTGAACTTTTATCTGTAATATGTGAACGACTGGACTTTGGAGAAAAGATGGCGCCTCTGATTTTCAGCTCTGCATCCTGACTCATGTTAGATTTTTGGTATCATTCACCACAGAAGTCTAAAGAAGGAAAGGCGCGCACATCCCCGAGGCCCACTGGGTTGGGTGCTGGATCACAAAACGTCAAAAATGAGAAAAGAAGAGAAGAACGATCCGCACACCAAAAACAGGCTCCTTTATACAATTTATTGGTGTGACGTTTCGAACAAAATTCTGATGAAGAGCATTTTGCTCGAAACGTCACGCCAATAAATTGTATAAGGGAGCCTGTTTTTGGTGTGCGGATCGTTCTTCTCTTCTTTTCTCATTCACCACAGAAACACAACTGGCAGGATTAAAAACAAAAAAAATGTCATGTGTTTAAATCAGCTACAAACAGCACAGTTTTATAGCTGTTTTACCATTATTTGAAAGGAAAAATAGGTATATCAAGGATTGGAGGAGGGGAAAAGCCTTTTTAGCTGTTATTGTACAGATTTTCCCTGTTTGTTAAATTACATATAATATCTATATAATATTAGAGTGAATTTATTAAAAACAAAAAAATATTGACATGTAACACTAGGAACAAATAAAACATCCAAACTGTACATGATGTTCACAAAAAATCTGCATTTTTTTTTAAAAAAACAGTAATTTATTCATACACAAAAAATCGTAAAATGACAGTTTTACTGTATTTAAATCAGCCAGAAAGCACAATTGTTTCACCATTAATTCCCATTATTTGTACCATTTTTTCCCCCAGTTATTAATCATAACATTATTATACCATTTTTAAATATATTTTTTGTGTCTACCAGACTTTCACAGTTTTCTTTTACAGACTTTCTTTCTTTCTTTCTTTCTTTCTTTGCTTTTTTCTTACAGTTTTTGCACTTTGGGGATCAGAGTCACCACTCATCAGGTATTAAGCCCCTCTTTGGTAGAATCGCTAACCCTTCTGTGAACTTTACATTAAAATATGTCATTCTAAGCATTATTAGATCATTTCTTAATAAACGCTGCGCTGCTGGAGACTCTTCCCGCCCTGATATATTTCAACAGACAGAAATGAATCCTTGGAAATCGATAACTTGCCTAATTAGTGAGCATGTAACGAGGGTTCGGGTTCGGGCTGGTGAGGGAGCTGTGAGCCTCGGGGGCAGACCACAGTGTCCTCTCATGGCTTTTCCAGCCTGTTATCTGTGATCCGGCTCCAGCAGCAGCATCTCCTGCGGCGCGCGGTCCGTCATGTCGGGGGGCGGCGCGTCCAGCTCCGCGCGCCTCATCAGTCCTCAGCGGAGCCTCCTCACAGCCACAAAACAACGCTGACCGAGCTCCAGGGAGGATTTACTGACCAGCTAGGACGTGAGTCGTGGATGTTTCATATTTTTTCCTGCTTCTACTCATACTTTGGTTTCTGATTGATGTTTTTATTCTTCCACCTCCAGATCTGACCATCACCATCATGTGGAAGATCAGCGCCAAACACTTGCTGTGCCTCTTGCTGCTCGCCTTCCCGCTGAGCTGGGCAGAGGACACGAAGAAAGATGCGAGGAAGACGGAGAACACCTCAGGTGAGGTTCTATCATGTTTATGGGGGGACCATTTATTTTTATTAGTTTTTTTCCCCCCTGTGCTTTGAGCTTAAAGGATGTTTCCGAAATAATCCATGTGGACATCACAAGATCAGATGATTTTGTTTGCTCAATATTTGATCCACAAATAGATTAACAGGAGAGGGGGGAGGACAGACAGACAGACAGAGGTTTGTTGTATTTGCACAATTAGTCAGATTTATTCCGCCAAACCCAAGTTTATACACAACAACTCATCATAATCACAACACATGAACTTTGTGTCCCTTCATTTGATTGCATTCTGTATTATATGACTAGATCTGATCAAATATACAGGCAAAAAAAGTCTGGTTGTTGTTATGATTAGCTTCTAAATTCAAAAAGTTTGATGTGCTTGTTTGAGATTTGTTCAAAAGCTCCTGCTGTGGTTGTCCTTGAACAACACATCCACTGGGTTTGGCCCACTCAGGCTTTACATGTCATCCTCGGATCAACTGTGAAATGTGTTTCTGCACAGAACCGGGACTGGATTTTGTCTTCCAGCACTTATTTTAGACACACATCAGTGTCTGGCCTCGACAAAAAAAAATAAAAAATGACGTAAGGAAATAAATCAGCGTCCGTAGAGGACTGCTGCTTTGAGTTTAGGTGCCTGAGAGGAGAACTGAGGAGCTCGTAGTACCGCAGCTGTACGGCTTATTTAACGCTCAGGTAGCAATTAACGGGCTGTTAGTTCACGAGTCTGGGATGCTCACTTTTTTTAGTTTAGACCGACTGATGAGGAGTTAGTTATTCTGTCTGTGAAGCTGCCAGGTGAGGGGTGGCTCAAGGTGTTAACGCTGCCGTCTCAAGTCTATAAACGGTGCTACTGGAAGCCCACACTCGTAGATCGATACCTACAGAGTCCCGCCACCCACCGGAATATAAGGATTAACAGAACTTTACAGCAACGTGACCCAAACGTTTCCACCTGTAGGGAGTCTTGGGCTGTTCGTAGACGTTATCCGTGTTAATGAGGGAGAAAACCTCCTGGATGAAGGTGAAGCGTCCAGTCACCTTCGTCGTTAGTCCCAGCCATTCGGTTTTAACGAAACGAAAAAATGTGAATCTGATTTTAACAAATTAACCGTGTGATTTCTGCTTGTCGGTGTTTTGTGTTTGAGCTGGGAAGTCAGAAGTTTAAAATGCCAACTAGAACAGTAACAGAGCCTCAACGCTAGCGACAGGTGTAATGATGTTCAACAGTTTATTAGCAATTTGTGCTTCGTTAAATCAGGAGTTATGTCCATCTGTCGACATGTTGCAAATCGCTAAACAGGTGTGGTTCTTTTGGACCTGCTGTTCTGGAACAGGGTGAAACATCTCTCCCAGCGCTCACTTCTAGCTTCTGGGATAAAAATGGAGCACAGCATGAGTCATGTGAGATGGATTTTCAGTAGATGGGGGGAAGAAAACAAACTCCTTGATCTCACACTTGAGGCCAGAGTGTTTGCAAGCATTTGACATGGGTCCAGCCGACGTGAAGAAGCTTTACTGTTCATCTCAAGTTCTCACATTAATTACATATTGAATGAATGTTTTAGTCCACTGAGCCTCGGGGGGGAATGCTCGGCTGTTTAGCTGCCAATTTCTCCTCTGTTTACATCACTAGAAAAAATGGAACAGTGCACAAAATATGGACAGAAAATCAACCATGTATTATGTTTTGATTTAGAAAATGTAGGAAGGACCTGATAGACGATGAAGTCAGAGAAGGATGATGATGATTTCACAGAAAAATTTGTATTTCAAGCAAACAAGGAGGGGCTGCAAGGTGGTGATCGGTGGTTAGCACCGTCGCCTCGCAGCTAGAAGGTCGTAGGTTCACGTCTCGGTGAGGACACCCGGGATCTTTCTGCGTGGAGTCTCCATGTTCTTCCCGTGCAGCGTGGGTTCTCTCCGGGTTCTCTGGTTTCCTCCCACAGTCCAGAAACATGTTGAGGTTAATTGGTGATTGTAAATTGTCCGTAGGTGTGAATGTGAGTGTGCCTGGTTGTCTGTCTCTAAGTGTAGCCCTGTGATAGACTGGTTACCTGTCCAGGTGAACCTGTCTTCACCCTGAGTCAGCTGGGATAGACTCCGCCCCCCACGATCCTAGTGAGGATTAAGGTGTAGAGATGTGGGAGTGTGTTGTGTTCAGGGCCGCTAAGACTGATTTCTTGCACCATTACTTGAGGTTGTTTTTCCTGGCACTGTTTCAGGCTAATCTGTGGCTGCTTCCTAACTTAGCTGCTAGCCTTTAGCACATCCTTCTCCACCGTAAAAGCAACCGATTTCCTAATTAGCAGCAATGGCTGGGCTTCTTGTTCAGTTTTTCGCAGGCGTGTATTAATTTATGTGACGGTGCTCCTTATAGCGTTAGCTGCACGCTAAGAGGCACGGCAAAGCTCAAAGGGATTTGAGCGTAACAGAAAAACTGAATGTGCTTGCGTAAGATTGCAGCATTGAGCTTCAGAAGTTATCTTCTCCACAAACAGTTTTGCTGATTCATCAGAATATCTTCCACCGATAACGGGTCGATCCTTGTTCTGCTGAGGTGCACTGCATGGCAGAACAAAGCAGCTAACGTCCAGAATGGCACGAAGAAATAAGTCTCAGGGGCTTTGAAAGATGGTTCATTGTTAAGGGATGGATGGTAGTTGGTGAACCCCTTGAAGATTAATGTGCAAAAACAACAGAGGTGTGGGAACCAGTGATATGGTGAGATGAGTTCACCATATACAACCTGTTACGCCTCCAGTGGTGGCTTTGTTATGCCGCTGGAGGCATTTTGCCGGCATGTGTGATGACTGTGGTGAAAGTGGTCAGAAACAAAACAAAGCAAATTCCTCTTCCTCTTCTTACATCTCCACCCAGTTGAACACTTCTGGGGGATTTCAGACCAACACTCTCCACTGCTATCTTCTAAAACCACCAAATGAAAAAATATGTTTTGAAAGAATTATGTTTTTGCCCTTCAATACGATTCGAGAGCCTTGGGCAATCGATGCCACAGTGCACTGAGGCTGCGCTGATGACAGCCTTGCAGATGACTGCGGCCCAAGGCCAAGAGGGCGAGTCCGTGCTCAAGTCTGTTTGGCTGCAAGTTTATTTACTGACTTCAAATCCTTCCATCACAATTTGGATGTATCTCCATATAGGTATGTGTTGGAATATATGCATCCCACCTCTTTGCTCTTAGTATGAAAACTCAGCTAACCAGATGTGCTGTGGACGGCCAGCGTGAAAACAGAATGATAAAATAAAGAGCAGCAGTGTCTGCATTTCTGTCTAGTCAACAACACTGCAGCATGCTGAACCTTCAAGTAACTTTAGTACGTTTACTTTAAAAAACAAACGTTGTGTGTTTCTATGTCACCCCTTGTTAGAAGTTTTCAGGATTTCCATCCCCATGCAGAGCAGGTTCGCTTGTCAAACTCTTCCTGCAGATTTAAAGTCAGAAACACGTTAAGGAGAATAAACACCTGCTCTATGAAATGAGACAATCAGCCCCGACTAAGTTCAGTTTTTTGTTTTATTCTTTTTTTTCTAGGCAGATTATTTTTCCTCTCCTCTATTTTGTTTTCAGTTAAACCGTCACAGTCTAATTTGAAACAACATTTTTTCGAAACAACCGATTTCACCCTTTGTAATCATACTGAGCGTGGCTCGGACGGTTATTCAACAATGGATCTGGATGGTTGTTAGAAACACTATGTGGGTCACTGCGAGGCGGCTAATGGCTCGGAGCACGTTGGAAACTGGTTGTGTTAGTATAACAGATAGCGGTGGGCGGTTTTGGATGTCCTTCCTGTCTATAGCTCCACATTTCTGGTGGCGAGTGGTGGTCCAACACCTTCCTGAGACACATGATGTTTTGTCTAACTTTTGGAGTTGATCCGAAATGCAGATAAGAGTCTCGGCAGGCAGAGACAAATACAATATGACGGAGATGTATGGAGGTATTTTCTACCCTTTAACATGTCAGGTTTAAACATCTGGTCAGAGATAAGTTAAGGTGCAACAACTGTCAGTCAGGAGGGAAGAGAAAAGAGATGAGAGCCAAGAAAGAGGAGCTTTGACTTGGTGCCTTTCTGAACTCGGATCACGTCCATGATCGAGGTGATCAAAAGAACTTCGAGGCCATATGGAGTCAGATCACTTTGATTTCCAGTAGAAGACAGAAAATCTTATCCACTACTTATGTCTGTAAAAGTCATGGTACCACCAGGCATCGGATACCGGTCCAGCACCACATGTTTATGGAAACACACCAACCTGCTTCAAAGCAAATAACAGTCCATTCCATCCATCCATACAGATGTCGATCAGACGTGGTGAAGTCTGCTGGAGGAACAAAGAAAACGCCCCATAGACTGTGCTCCACATCCTCTTTTAACTGTGATTTGGCAAAGTCAGACGTACACAATGGAGCTATTGACTATTGAGGCCCGTTCCAAATGTGTTAGCAGAAGAAGAAAAAGAGAAATGAGTCCAAAGTTAAAACCATTTCAGAAGAGAAATATTTACACATTTTCTCCAGAGCTGTCAAGTGCATGTCACGGGCTTCTTTAGGCGATGATGTTTGCACGTTTCCAATGGAAACTGTGACGGGTCGTGCTCGGTAACTGTGAGGGCGGATCCACACGAAGGGAAAGACAAAAAGGGAAAGGTTTAGTGAAAAGGTTTTATTTAACTGGAGGGGGGAAAACCGGTGGTGGGATCTGGTGCAGGGATGTCAGTCGTGGAGAGGGAGAAGTGGAGTCTTCGGTGCCGTGATCCAAGGAAGGGAGGTCCCGAGGGTGGTGCACGAAAAGCCGGTGCCTGTGAGTGCCTTGGTCCGTGGGGGTTTTCCTGGTGCAGAGAGGGAGCCGTGACGAGGGAAACCAGGGTGGTGCGCAGGGGTCCGGTGCTCAGGGTTCAGTGCTCGTGGGGGTGGGTGCTCTCGTGAAGGGTCTCGAGGTGAAGGTGTCCGTGGTCGTGAATTCCCGTGGGTGCCAAACGCTGGAGTGCCTGGAGGTGTGCCAAGTGCTGAAGCCGAGGAGGAGAACTGGAAACAGGCAGAGAAACACATCCAATAAACTCGAGACTAGAGAACATAAAAAGTGCTTGGAATGCTCAGCGAGTTGTATCAGCTAGCAGCCTGACTGTACCACGAGGCAGGTATCACAATCCTCTGGCGTCGGTCTTCTGTGAGACGCCAGTATTTAAGCAGGGCACGGCTGATGAGCCGCAGCTACCAGCGTGAGAGTCCTTCCCCGATCGGCTCCGCCCAGCCTACACAAAAATAACACGCCCACCAAAACACAAAAGCAGGAAAAACCCAAAAACACAGTGAACACAGTCTATGACCCTTACAGGAAACAGCTTGATTATGTCACGCGAACCAAACTTCAACAGGTCATGAGTCTGATACACCAGAGTGACGCCCACCTCACATCTATTAGAAATAAAACGCACACATAAGAATAAAGCTGTTGCACACATTTAGGCACAATAATAGCAGCATTACTTATAATTATAAATGATCTCCAGCATGGAGACAGGATGGATCAGGACCGAACAGCTGCTTCATCACAGCTGCTAGATGGTATCATTCTACTGTTGGTAGAACGATTATCATCAAACGTGGACAGGATTTCAATGTTTAGGAAATCATAAACAAACTCAGCTATGAGTTATTTGGACAGTTTGATAAGCTGCTGTTATTTACATGCAATCTTATGTTCAATTGTGCATTAGTACGTATTCTGCATCATTTGATTTTCTGCCTCATCTCTCCAAAAATGACAGTCCTTAACAACTGAATTGCATTCTACATTTGAGGTTGTATTTACACTTATTGCTCTGCTGTTGCTTCTCCTCGTCCAGTCAGTCCTGTACTAAATAAGACCCTGGTAACCTAGAAAATGGAGAAAAAGCTTCAAGCATGTTGTTAAAGAATCTTATTATTTTACCATTAACCATGACAGTTTCCTGAAAGTAACCCAACCATGGTTCCAACATGTAGTTACCATGTCAACCAAAGCCTGATACCAACCAAACAAATGGAAATGACACCAATGTTTAAGACTAATGGTCCTGACTTATGCTTCCACGTTACCTCCTAAAGACAAATCCATGCTGTCCGTGTCCATGTGACGTACGTTTTGGCATCCACGCATGACTGCAAAGGTCATCATCATACATCTTTCAAAGAGTTGTAGTTGGAATTGTCACTGCTGGGCTTCGGAGGCGCTCGGATTCGTGAACGCATTCCCAAACGGAGCCAGAAACAGCCACGGGACCCCTGTGTGTTACTGTGTTCAACATTGGAGGCACGGCCATCTGTGTGGCAGACCAACACATATGTAAGAATGGAACTGTCTGCTTTCAAAGTCCACATCCCTCATGTGGAAGCAATGAGCTAGCCTTTACGTGGGCGTTGTGACTCCTTTAAACTGGAAGTCTTTCGTACTCTGTCACAGTCTTAACTCTCAAGGAGAAAACGTGTTTCCTTCCAAAACATAATTGTTAAATGTTATTGAAACCTCGTGGAGCATTAGCAGAAAAGTCTGAATGACAGGATGACATCACTTCAGGAGATCGACGAAGCTGTTAGCAGCTCTGCAGAGGCACCTCTTATTTCACTATTACTGATGAAGACAGACAAAGCTACGATCGCGTTGCAATAAACTCGACATTTAAAGCTTTTCACGCGCTGTAAAAACAAGGTTGCGTCTTCCAAAAAAAGTATTTAATGAGGTCTGTAAAGTCAGCCAGTTTTTTTTCTCCAACCACGTGTTACTGAGTGTGATTCTCAGTATTATCCAGCAGGAATAAGAGCAGGGAGCTGTGGATGGTTCTGATTCCCACTCTGTGACAAATGATGCAGGAGGAGTATGGAGGAGGGGTGGCAACGAAAACAGGGAACAAATTCTAGAAAAGTACGAATTAATCGGGTGATGAAAATGCTTTTCAGCAAAGTTTCATAAGGATGGACTGAAGCGAATCACTCGCAAACATCGTGTGTCGCTTGAAGCCAGGAACCCAGACATCGTTCAGCTGTTTGTACTTACAAACCCACCTAATGACAGATTTCCGTTCTCTCTGAGGGGCCTCCACATGGAAGGAGACCACTTTTTCAGGTCAGTGGTGCTGCGTTTTATTAGATTGCTTACAGTGGCCGACGGGGATAAATGCATTCACACAAACGAGCTGCCAAAGGAAAACGGTGCGTATCCAGTCACATGACGGAAGTGCCACAGGCCTCTGGGGTCTTCAGCTTTTCAGCCGCTGTGATTATATGGGTGCTGAAGGGGAGTTTTAACACCGTCTCCCTGTGTTCTCTCTCTTATTTATGTTTGTTATATGGAATACAGACCTTTTCATACAGCTTTCCCCACCGTCAGTGGCTTTCCACTGTTCCTTACTGTCGGTACATGATTTTGCAATTTGACGCGCACGCCAGGCTTGTCTCACACGAAACGATGTCCACTTTGTGTTGTTTTGCTTCTTTTTTGTTTTCACAAATAAGCAACATATAGCAATTAGGTAGCCTGTTAAACGTACTGCCCCCATTTGCAGTTACCTATACATCGTCAAAAACCTTTCACCGGGAGTATACTTCCACCGGGAACAAGCATGTAGTGCAACGAAAAGGAATGAATGAGCAAACACATAAACAAATGGCTGTTACGCCCTCAACTAGCGTGTCTGTGAAGATTCTCAGCCATCCAGGTCACGGTTATTAATCATAGCCGCTGGACTCGCTTGAGTTCATGAAGACGTTCCACCTTCATCCAAGAGGCTCCATCAGCTCTGACTGACTAGTTGGGAGTTCCAGATACTGACATCCTGAAGGAGCCGTTAACACCCGAGTTTCGGTTTCAATTTGGGGTTGTTACTCACCGAAACTCAGGCGTTAATGACTCCTTAACTCCTTAAGTTGCTACGATTAATCCACGAGAACACCCTCAACTAACGTCACTCGTCTCGCTCACCGTTGTCTGCCTCTCAGGTGAAGAGTTCACTACTGCCCCTAGAGGCCTGTGGCACTTCCGCTGTGTGACTGGATATGCAGCGTTTTCTATTTGCGGCGCGTTTATGTTTTTGCAACGCGTTCATGTACACGCAGCTCGTTTGTGTACATGTCATCCACCATATTACAGAGCAAATGTAGAGCTACTGGAGCTATGGATGTCATAATTTCTGGAAGCACACCAACTTGCCAAGTTGTTTATCCTCGAGTCAGTTGACGAGGCACAGGCTCTTCACGCCTCCTCTTTGGGGGTGATGAACCCATGTGGTTAAAACTGCATTCTGGATGTTGTTTATTAGCAGCCGAGCCTCATGACTCTGCAATATACGTTGGCAATAAAATGCCAGTTTCTGATAGAGCGAGGAGCCGACAGCTGGCGGAATGACAAACGGTCACATCTGCCGGATGGACTAATGAATAGGTGTCGTGTACCGTATACAAAGTGGGGAGGGTTTTTAAACGGATGTTGGGGGGCAGGGGGTCCACAACAAAGTGCTTCTTTTATTTTGAAATCGGTCTTGCGTCCAGCTGTAATGTGTTAGTCAGGCATGTGTGCTTTATGGTTGTTTTTGTTTTTCCTTTTTTGTTTGTTGTCCTGCTTGGACTGATATCTGTTTTCTGTCCACAACTACAGTGTTACGTTGTTTTAATTTAAGGCGCTGCACAGTTTATCTCATCCGTTTTATGTGAAGAGGCCAAATTCTTGGTTGGAGGGGAGAGCGGGAGCTGCTCTGACGTCTATGTAATTACACATCCTTTTATACTTTTGCACCAATCAGCTGGACGTCTGCTGTGTTACAACATCAGCAAAAAAACCACTAAGCGCTCTGGAGGTCTTCTCGTGAAGTGTCGACCGGACACAGCACAGCGAGGAAACTAAACGTTGAGCTGTGTTCTTGTTTGTTCATCAACAGCAGAATAGCACGTTGTAGAGCTCAAGAGATTGTGGGAAGGGGTTTCCTCTTCTCCTGCTGACAGACAGTACGAAGCTAATCAAAATAAGAACATTTTTAATCAATGACATCTTCTGTTAATTACAGTTTTGGGCCAAGCCAAGACCAGACGGCTGTTTGCGAGGCAAAAGATTGCTCCACCGCAACAAAATCAAAATCTTGTGAGTATTCGTCGTTCTGCTTTGTCATATGATGTGTGTCTGTATGTTTACTCACTTTTCTGTGAGTGCTTGATTGCAAATGTTGAAGGCAGCCGGCAGCGTAAGTTTTGTATTTCAGTTGTTTATGTGAATGCTCCTGCAGTGGACAGTTTCAGTACAAATATTCCTCCCAAAGGAGCTGCAGAGTTAGAAAAACACATGTTTTACACTTGGACAGCAGGAAACATAAAATCAGTCGTGTTGTTACACTGACTTGAGCACATTGTTGTGAAACTGTGCGCATATGTAACACAAGGATCATCTCCAGGGGGAAAAAAAGCTTTTTGAATGTCATTTGGGGGTAAAGTTACCAAACTTTCTAAGGATTTTATTTCATCACATTCGACTGAGGATTTAATAAATGCAGTTTTTATGTCTCGGTGGTGATAGAGACAGAGATTAAAGCTTTCTCCAGATTTATTTAGATAGACGCCTTGTCTTGAAGTAACTGCATGGACGTGAGCTGGCTGCTGAGTGGTGAGACCTGCCTATAAGGACTTTAACTCTACCCAGTTTTCACCACAATTTTCAGCAAATAAAATGTCTTAATAATTGAAATGGGGCTGCAAGGTGGCTCGGTGGTTAGCACCGTTGCCTCGCAGCTAGAAGGTTGCCGGTTGGCGTCCCGTGAGGACACCTGGGATCTTTCTGCGTGGAGTCTCCATGTTCTCCCCGTGCAGCGTGGGTTCTCTCCGGGTTCTCTGGCTTCCTCCCACAGTCCAGAAACATGTTGAGGTTAATTGGTGATTGTAAATTGTCCGTAGGTGTGAATGTGAGTGTGCTTGGTTGTCTGTCTCTAAGTGTAGCCCTGTGATAGACTGGTGACCTGTCCAGGTGAACCTGCCTTCACCCTGAGTCAGCTGGGATAGACTCCAGCCCCCCATGACCCTAGTGAGGATTAAGGTGTAGAGATGATGGATGGATGACAGTGTATAACAGATATTATATTACCACCTTATGAAGTTGGTATAACTCTAAGGTTGGCACACAGCTGATTAGTTACACTTCTAGTAGAAATACAAGGTGTGTCAGAAAAGTTCCAGGACAGGATTCTTCCGGGATCCATCGTCACCGCCATCTTGATGTCGTCCAGCAAACGCTGCAGGATCTCTTTGTAGGAGATCGTCTGGTTGATCGTCTGAAGGGAAAAACTCCTAGTTTGTAGTTTGGGTTTGAAATATATCTTTTGTGACACTGGTCCCGGAGCTTTACACTTTAGCATTTGTTTGAAGCCTAGCTGTTAATTATAAGTCTGATTCTTGCCCCTTTTTAGCTCTGTTTTAGTTCCCATCAAATAACAGATATATCTGTCCCATTAGCGGCTAAATGCTCCACCAGGTTCTCCAGCAGGTTGCTAACTTTGACTGTTGGGCTGGTAGATTACACCAGTTCCAGCTCAGTTTCTTTTAGTTCTTTTTTCGCTGGATCACTGCAAGATCTGCGAGCTCACGGTACAGGAGAGGCTATCCTTCCAGATTTCCACCTGTATGTTTGTGGTCGATCCACAAGTCCGTTTGTTTTTTGTGTTAGCTAGTTATTGACCATCTGTGACGACAGACCAACACACAGGTTGGAAAACAGTTGTGAGCTCCCGTGTGGTGGCTCCAGCCATCTTGGCAGCATCCACATCTTTGAGTAACACAAAGATGAGCAAAGAAGCCGAGCTGAGTCGGGACCTGGACTGTCCTGTGATGGCGCCCACGTGTCACATCTTTGGCCTCAATACAATTTTAATGGCTGAGTTGTATAAAAATTCACCCCCATAAATTTGTCGTGAGGAAAGAAATCAGCCATAGAGACCAACACCGTTTATTATAGCAGGCTGTAAACATGTTTATTTCTGCTGTAACGTTGGACAATTTAAAATTAAGGTTTGTGGGAACTGACTCGCTTGTGGAGGCTGCCTCAAGTGGACGTTTGAGGAACTGCAGTGTTTTTTGCATTTCCGTGTTTGCTGTGTTGCTGCTTGCAGTTAGCCCGTGATAGACAAAAAGTTCATTCAGTCATCTTTGAAGCGTTCTTACAAAGTGCTTCATTTAGTTTCCAAGGAGAACTTCTCAGATGTTTCTGTGGAACAAACTGATTACTGTCTGCTTGCCTTCTGAAACTGGTGCTGACAAGAGCGACTCAAAACATTTACAGAACAAAAAAAACAAAAAACAGAGCTGAGCATGAGCTAAAACATACTAAAAGGCTCTGCAGGAATGAATCACTCATCCCTTTCACATAGCAAACAGAAATTTAAACCACCCTTTACATAATAATAATAATATGAGCTTTAACTTCTGACCGTCTGCACTTACAGTATTTGTGTAATGTGTGTTTTCTCACAACAGGAGCCACGATTTAAACGGTGCATTTGGGATTTTAATGGCTTTTCCATTTCTGTTTCTGTGGACTCTCTCTCTGTTGTTTCAGAAACACAAACCAAACCTCATGGCCCCTGCACGCCGCTGCGGACGCTTGATGGAAAGCTGCTCCTCGCATGTGCCGTGCTGCGACCCCTGCGCCTCCTGCCGCTGTCGGCTCTTCAACACCATCTGCCACTGCTGGAGGATGAACCCTCTGTGCTTAAAGAAGACCTAGACAGGATGCACGAACTCACACACCAACACATGCACATGCATGCACAATTACACCCCAGCACCTGGACACACACAGTAGCAGATAACACATAGAGGTATTCACATAGACTGCCTTCTGGCTTGTTGGTTTTGCTCTCTGGCAGTTCCAGTCAACATTATTAAGAGGAAGCTGGCAACACAGACGGATGTTACAGGTAAAAGCTCTTTGCATATTCTGTGAATTAAAGAATAAAGCCGCCTGGTGGAGAGTTTTTTCATTTCCGTGCAGCAAGAATATATTAAAAAATATATAATAATACAGAAAATAGTCCAACATATATTACGTAGGTGTGACACAGTATGGGGGATTTATGTAGACGTGTCACATACGTGTGTTAGCCGTGTGTTATGCCCTGGGTATTTCCGGCACTCGTGATGCTTTTAAGTATGTTTATCATTTCTACCCTCTCGCCGTGCTAATCATGTGAGGACCTCAGTTATTTGGAGTTACATCAAAACATATATGTCTTTTTTTTTTTTTTAATTCTACATAAAAAAAGTGCATTTATGTAAGCAATGCCTTGACACATATTCGGGTCCCCGTTGTGAAATCACTAGTTATTCGTGTGTGGATTTATGAGCTGAAGTTTGTTTATATTTTTGCTATTAAATAAATGCTGTCTGTCGTAAGCCTGCATTGCTCTCGCACTTTCTTTCAGTTTGAATGTTCTAAAATTCTCAAAAAGAAAAGGGACAAGTCATTTTTTGTGTTGTTGTATGGGAGGAAGTGGCTTTAAATTGTTAAGATAATTGAAGTTACTTTGACATTTCTTTCTGGGAGGATAACCACGGACCGCTTCGTAAACCTTCCTCGGACGATTACATAAAAAAGCAGAGAGACATTCCCCGTGTTGCGTGCGTAGACACATCTTGATGTCAGTTTTGTGCGAATTCCATTAAATCCTACCCAGGAAGTCTCTGTTTGTTTTACATTATTAATTTGCCTGGGACATAAAAGAGGAGCCGGTCAAACGGACACATCTGATGTGGCGTAACAGGAGCCGCTCTGTTATGAATGGTAATCCATTTCACAGAGATCATGCGTTCGGGAGAGAAGCGAGGTGTTTCTGAAAAGGGACCAACAGTTTAGCCTCGCATCCATCACAGAGCAACTCGTTGAGGTTCACAGGACTGAACCCGTGTACTGCGTCTTGTTATGTAACATCAGAAATCAGAAACAGTTGTCCATACGGGGAGGAACTCATGAGCAACGGTTGCTGTTATAAGAAACATAAGTGTGATCAATGGCATCCTCTTCACTTCCCACAGAAACAGTCTGCTGTCTGGTTTTGAGCAGAATTAATCCAATGCAAGAATATTAGACTTATACAGACATTAACTGAACATCAATACTCTAAAAGCTCTCTAGCTTCGTGCATTATGACGCAAACCAAAGCCCGCCAAAGTGAAACCACCTGCCTGACACTGTGCAGATCCACATCATGCTGTCAAGACGCCGCCAGAGCTTCAACTCCACAAGAAAGTCCCCCATGGTACCAGTCACGAGGAGGTCAGCAGCAGATCCTTTAAGTCCTGGAAGTTGTGAGGTGGGCTCCGCCATTGATCTGACTTGTTTTTCCGCCACATTCCACAGATGCTCGATCGGAGGTGGGGAGTTTGAAGGCAGAGCCAACACTTTGGATTCTCCTCACACCGTTCATGAGTAGTGTTTACAGTGTGACACGGAACATTATCCTCCTGGAGTCATGATCATTATGTCATGCAGGGGGGTATGTGGTCGACAGGCAGTATTTAGGTAGCTGGTCTGTGTCAAGGTAACATCAACATGAATGCCAGAACTCAGGAGGTCCCAGCGGGAACATTGGTCAGAGGAGCTCACTGCTTCCACCGCCTCCCCACAGAACATCCTGCTTCCTTTCAGTTTCCAGGTAAACAATGAAGAAAAGAAAACATGGATCACTTCTGAAGCTTGTTCTTTCGGTAATGGGCAGGTGTCAAACTGGTCTGCAGCTGTGTAACCACACATACAATTTACTGTGTTCTGACACCTTTCTGTCAAAGCAGCGTTCAGGTTTTCAGCAGCTCCCTCTGTGTATGATTGGATAGCACAGACCAGTCTTTACTCCCCACACACATCAGGGAGACTTTAGTTGCCACAAATTCATCACTGGTTGTCCTTCCTCGGACCATTTCTGCTAGGTACTAACTACTGCATACCAGGAACATCCCACAGGTGATGATCTGACCAAGTGAATTATCACAACTTGGCTCTTGTCAAACTCGTTCAAATCCTTACGCTAGGGCTGGGCCATATCATACCATGCACGGTGACACCAGTGTAATGCTAGGGGATGGTATGAAATTGAAATATCGCGATAAAATTTGAGTGAAACGCGCAGTGCCGTTGTTTTGGTCCGGTCTAATGCACATGGAGCGAGAAGCATGGCCGTGACCGAGGAGGAGGGCAAATGCATTGCCAACACAGTAGGGCTGGACCCGAATATCGGAGTATTTGGTTGTTGTGGTGGCGTCCAGATAGCAATGTTGAGATCCGAATAAACTATCAGCCAGCAATTTACAACTTATGCACTATTGATTTTGGTACAATACAGCTTGAATGCACATCAAGAACACCTGCTTGCTAAATGGAAAAGAAGTTGTTCTTTTAATAAAACAATAAAGTTGTGCAGTTTTGCAGTATTTTGTTCGGCGTCAATTATATCGTTATCGTAAATGTTCTCATTTCTATCTTGATAAATATTTTTGGCCATATCACCCTGCCCTACCTTATGCTGCACTTTTTTTTTTTTACCTAATCTTGAAGTCAGGCCATTCTGTGCTGCACCTATAGGGGGATAAACGCTCTGCCTTGTTTGTATTTCTTTAAACCAGTCACTCGTCTTGAGCGGCGTTGAGCCCAGAATGCAGCAACAGTGTCCCTCTGAAACAGTGAAGTGTTTGGTGGAACATTTGCATGCAGGGAGGTGAGCGCTGTGATTTAAATGGTTAATTCACATTAAAAACATATTCAAATCCTGTGCAACACTTCAGTGTTCAGTGTGGTAGGTTGCTGAGTAACAGGATTATAATGGAGGGAGAGGAGGTGGAAGATGTGTGAAATATGCGGCCAATGGCAGGCTGAAACCTGCAATCTTTACCTGAGGAGTGAGGCTACCTGCTGCCTAATGTATCCACCCTCTGACAGGTGCTTTGTCGGAGGAAATGACTGTTATTCACATCACCTGCAAGCGGTTTGACAGTTGTGACTGATCTGTTTTCTGAAAAGAGAGATTCTTTCTCTCTCTGTACACAGCAGAGTGGGCTAGAATGAACAATATCTGATCTGTCGCAGCCAGACTGAATGGGAACAGGGGAACAGGAACTGTGACTGTGAACAATTTTAGGGCAGTTATGGAATTTCTTGGTGTCAAAGAGGAAGGGAAAATGACTGCATGAACGTTAGTCAGATGCAGAAGTTACTGTAAAGAAAAAAAGAAAAAAAACATTTAAAACCAGACTAACTGCAGCCGGGCTTGGTGAGAAGTCATTTGGCATCATGGCATCGTGTCAGGAGCTCAGTTTCAACGTGGACCACGGATATCTGGAGGGTCTGGTCCGAGGAATGAAAGCCGGGATTCTGACTCAGGCTGATTATCATAATCTGGCTCAGTGCGACACACTCGAGGGTAAAAGTCACTCAATTCTTAGTTTTTCTAAAGCTTTCCTTCTGTATTATAGCCGCAGCTACTCTTGTGCATGTTTGCGTGGGTGTTGCTACAACTAGTCCTGACAGCAATGACCTTCTCTGAACAGTTTGTACACCTGGAGTTCATTTATCACGAAGATAATTTGAATGTTCCCTCCACGTATAAGGGCATCAGTAATTTAGAAAGAAGTCTTAGAGACAAATCACCAGAAAAACAAACTCCAGAATCTCAGTATTTGGCACATGTTTGTGTGTTTAGTTAGTCAACATCAGCTGTAATGAGTTTAACTCGAGGGTCAGAAATAGCTCTGAGTGAATCATTTACTGTTTATGATTCATTTCTTCCCGATTCTTTGTGGAGCTGCTGATTTTAGAGCAGAGCACACAACAAATGTCTCCTCCTCAGACATGAAGCTGCACCTCCAGAGCACAGATTACGGCAAACTGCTGTCCTCGTCCGAAGAAGACCTGACGGTGTCTCTGGTGGACAGCAAGCTGAGGGAGAACCTGGTGACCGAGTTCAGCTGTCTGCGCTCCAACGCCCTGCCGCCGCTCTCCACATTCCTCGACTATGTAACGTACGATACACATGCTTTGATATATAAAGGCAGAGAGCTGAGAAGACGTGCACATTTGATCTCAGTAGTTCTCTTTCAACTTCAAGCATTCTCCAAAAGAAAACTGTGTGACGGGTGCTTCTGCCAAGATTGATTCTGTCAAGATGCTGCTGAGGAGAACAGGCGAAGAAAACAAGACCTCTGTTAGAATGTAGTGCAAACTCATTTCATTCAGTCCAGCTGTGCAGTTTGAGAAACTCAAAGTGTATTTGTGAAGACTTACGTCCTTATTTTTTTAATAGAAATGCCATTCAGACTAAAAAAAGGGGACATCCATTCACTGTGTGCTCTGTGTTGCCATAGTTACGGCTACATGATCGACAATGTGGTGATGCTGATCACCGGAGCCCTGAAGCAGAGAGACGTGGAGGAGGTGCTCCCACGGTGTCACCCGCTGGGAGCATTTGACCAAATGGCCGCCGTGGGCATCGCTCGCACCCCGACCGAACTCTACTCAGCCATCCTGGTGGACACGCCGCTAGGTAATCCATCCATCCATCATCTCTACACCTTAATCCTCACTAGGGTCATGGGGGGCTGGAGTCTATCCCAACTGACTCAGGGTGAAGGCAGGTTCACCTGGACAGGTAACCAGTCTATCACAGGGCTACACTTAGAGACAGACAACCAAGCACACTCACATTCCCACCTACAGACAATTTAGAATCACCAAGT
>NW_007577731.1:1485737-1501618 GCF_000690725.1 Stegastes partitus | reverse complement strand
TTTCTTCTGGAGTGATGTCTTCTTCCTCTCTGAGCAGCCTTCCAGCCCATGTCGGTACAGGACTGGTTCCACTGTGGATAATGACTCTCTGACCAGCTTCAGCAGCATCTTCACAAGGTCTTTAGCTTTTGTTCTGGGGTTGATTCGCACATTTCAACCAGAACACTTCATCTCTGGACACAGAACCCGTCTTCTTCCTGAGCCTATGATGGCTGGGCATTCCCATGGTGGCTGTACTTGATAGAACTGTCTGAACAGATGAACGTGGAACCTTCAGACATCTGGAAGTTGTACCCAAGGATGGACCAGACTGGTGGAGGTCCACAGTTGTCTTCCTGATATCTTGGCTGAATTCTTTAGATTTTCCCTGTGTTTGAGGTGTGCCTTAAAATACATCCACAGATGTGCCAGATGTTGTCAGTTAACCTATCAGAAGCTTCCAAAGCCATGACATCATCATCTGGGCTTTCCCAAATTGTCTGAAGGCATCTTAGTGGATGTAAACTTCTGACTTTAAAGAAAGTAGTAAAAATTCTCTCTCTCATTATTCTGGCATTTCGTAAGTAGAAATAATTGTGGTAATCCTAACTGATCTAAAACAGGAACAGTTTAGTCTGATTTCATGTCAGATAGTGAGAAAAAAAGGTCTTTATACAGTGAATGTAAACTTCTGGTTTCAACTGCAGCAATAGTACTGACACTCGACTCAACAAGTTTTGCCTAAACAACATACAGAGAAAAGCAACACATTAATGACCTGTTTTCTTGTTCTGTCTATGTTAATCCTTACCTCGAGGTTAATTGTGCAACTGCAGCTACAAATCAACCTGTGAAAAGAATATTAGATCAGCTGAAGCGTTGTTTTCCTCATACGGCATTGAGATGTTGGGCAACACTAGGATCTGCTTCACTGCTGTGTCGCTGCTGAATCGTGTCATCAGCAACTCACGTCCTGTTCTTTTTATGTCCCTCCTCGTGTTCCCTCATCCAAGCGTCTGCGTCGCTCCGAGAGAACTGAAAAGCGTTGGTGACGCAGCTGATTTAAAACCCAAACCCTGAACAAAAAGTCTCCTCCGGAGCAGGTCAGCTGTGCAGCATCAGTTGCCATGGTGATGTAGCAGGTTAAAGAGCCACCGTCATGACACTTCAGGCTCAAAATACCTCGATACCTCATTAATCTCACTTTGAAGGACAAACCTCAGACCTTTAATGAGTTTTTTACTGACTGAACATGTTTTTTTTCCCTTTTTTGGCAGAAATGAGCGTCCATACTGAAAAAAACACCAAAACATGCTTTTTTTGTTTTGTTCTTTCTTCTGTCACAGCTCCGTTCTTCCAGGATGCTGTATCTGAGTCCAACCTGGATGAAATGGAAGCTGAGATCCTGAGAAACAAGCTGTACAAGGTGAGAAGACATAAGACGACTATGTTGCATCTAAAGGTCCAGTATGCCCACTTCAGTGAGACCTGTTAGCAGAAATGGAATACTGCTCCTGTAATCTAAACACTGGAAAAGAGAGCTGAGAGTTTAGTTGGTTGCAATCTCACCACTGGATGCTTTTAAAATTCTACACACTAGTCTTTTGATCAGTCTCAAAACCGGCTTACATAGAAAGCAGATTTGTGCACATGAACAACAGCATCTATGAGTCAGAACGCGTCACCTCATGACGCACTGGCGACTTTCACTTGAAAGTCAAGTCGGCGTTTGACACGGTGGAGTCACATGAGACGTGTTGAAAGCTTCTTCACGCTGCCTCAGACAGTTGTGATTGGCTTACAGAAACACGCCCTACATCGGGAGCGCTAAGAACAAAATACAGAAATATTTCCCCTCATGCGTACGCGTTGAAGCCCACCGATACTGTCGCTGTGAGCAGTCATGTGCTCGCATCTGCTTTGTTTATGTGCCCAATTCAATGCATGACTCACCTTTTACGACTCTGAGTTTGAGTGCATGTGTTCACATAAATATTGTAAAGTGGTGTTTACTGCACTGTCAGACCTGCTGAGCAACTCCAGAGCATGTCAAGTTTATTACAGCTTCAAGTGTCATCTGAGCATTATTTGTTGTTTTATGAGATTTGTTCGGACCTTTAAACTTTCGTCTTTTCTGTTTCATTCAAAGGCGTATTTAGAGTCTTTCCACTCCTTCTGCAAGAGCATGGGTGGTCCCACGGAGGACGTAATGTGTCCTATCCTGGAGGTACTGTGACATTTCCCATCACGTGGGCTGGCTTCGTTTAACAAAGTGTTGAAGATTTGTTTTGTTTGCTTCGTGCACGTCTGCAGTTCGAGGCGGACAGGCGGGCCTTCATCATCACGGTGAACTCCTTCGGGACGGATCTCAGCGGGGCGGACAGGAGCTCGCTGTACCCGGCTTGTGGTAAACTTCACCCTGATGGGCTGCGACTCCTGGCCATGGCAGAGGACCACGAGCAGGTCAAAGCCGTGTCCAGCTGCTACACAGTGAGTCATCTCTGAAGACTCCTTTAACGAGAGACACCGCTGTGTTACAGCAAGGAACTCAAGTCAAGCGATTAACGTTAACCCGATCTTCTGCAGGAATATAAAATGATTTTTGAAGACCCCGAGCCAGGATCAGAGTTTAAGAGTTTTGAGGACAGATTCTTCGAGCGAGAGGTAATACGACTTCAGCATCTGCCAGCAAGACGGTGGCGATAAAAACACCAAGTAACACATTTTGCACTTTTTAAAAAAAAAAATTAATCGACGGTTTGGTTCACATAGTTTCCCTGACGACATCAAAAGGGACATTCTTTGTGCCTTAAGTGTGTTTTAACTCACTCTAAAGCAGCTTTAACTCTGCTGCTTTCCCTCAGGTGAAGCTGAACATCCTGGCCTTCCTACAGCAGTTCCACTTCGGCGTGTTTTACTCCTACATCAAACTGAAGGAGCAGGAGAGTCGCAACATCGTCTGGATCGCCGAGTGCGTCACTCAGAGGCAGAAGTCCAAGATACACAACTACATACCCATCCTCCAGTGAACAAACAGCCGAGCAATGAAGACAGGCCACAAACACGCATCGTATACAAGGATGTAATAAATGCACTTTGTCAAACTGTATAAAAATATTGATCTCTTTATGACCCAGGTGTTGCTTGTGAGGATTAGTAACTGCGGCTGCACCAAAGTCAGTCTCTAGTATCTTCAGTGTTTGTACTACAGACCACAGAAAATACAAAAAAAGAATCTGTGTGAATATTATTAAATTACACGCTAGAGTTAGTACGTTCACATTCACATTATTGGCGTGATATCTGCGCCTCTAAACAGGACAGGAGTGCGCATTGCCCGAGGTACGACTATACAACGGAGTACAAAACATAAGTATAGAAGTAATGTGGCACAACCAGTGGTATACGAGCTCGCATTTTTCCATTTTAGCAGCTAACAGAGGTCATGTATCGCTCTTCACCCGCTCGTCCATCCGTCACGCTTTGACTAAAATAAAAGAGAAGAAAAGATTCAGTAACAGGAGTAACATAAAAAAAAAATCAGTCATAAATGTAAAGCGTGGCCACATGCATGACAGCACACGGACACAGGAGTCCAATCACGAGCACGCCGGTCCGACTTACTGCACTGGACAGGGAGCTCCAGCGGTATGTAGTTCTGTTGACAGAGATGAACAAAAGCAGATGCTAGTCTGCAGGGTGCCCTGTAGGAGCTGAGCTTGCACACCGACAGGAACCGAACAGGATCCACCTGGAGACACAGACACGCTATTGTAAACCTGAAATGCAGAATCAGTCAAGAACAGCATCATGTATCGAACCCAACCGCTCAGCTCCCCTGTTTTCAATTTTCTCCATGTGCAACTTCTTACCGTCCATTAAGCTCACATAACAGGGTTGTCATTCGTCTTCCTTTCGTCGCACATTGATTGTTTTTATAAACACTTCTTTCTGGCTGAAAACGTAACTGCCTGCTTTTATTGTTTGCTTTTCTTCCTCTCGTCTGATTGCAACTGAAGTGAATAAGTGCACCTCATTTTTACCATGTGGGAGCTTGTCCCAGCTGAAGACATGAAACCTCTGCAAAGGTTATGTGACATCAACACTGTGCTGGTTTGTACTGTGTATATGTTATCACAGCGCTATGCGTCCACACGTCTCATTAGGCAGTAATGAAAGTCAGCACTGCACGACGGAGGACAGTTCTTGGAAAGAAAATGCGTGCCAGCTGTTTTCTACTACTCACCACCCTGAAACAGGAACTCAGCGGAGAGTCGGGAGAAGAGAACAGAGAGTCGCAGCTCGCTGGGCTCCTGGAAGCTTTGGAGAAGGACTCTGCTGCAGCTGGAGGTTTAATGCACGCTGGTTTCATCTGAAGACACAAAGAGTCAAACCGCAGGTGACGACTGGATTCCTTCAGCTCAATAACGCAGCAGCACAGATGCGAAAACATTCACTGGCACGAGATTTTAGAAGGTTTTTCCTTAAGCATTTACTGTGACATTTAACAAACAAAAAATTGATATGTTAGTAACACACACATGATGGTAGCCGAGCACCAGGAACTATCACTATTCAGGTATTATCACAGACTTTCTCCACCTGCCTACACTCATATGTAGGAACATTTTTTTGTTTTTTTGTTTTCCAAATGTCCATCCATCCATCACCTATACACTGCTTAATCCTCACTAGCGTTGCGGGGGGCTGGAGTCTATCCCAACTGACTCAGGGTGAAGGCAGGTTCACCTGGACAGGTAACCAGTCTATCACAGGGCTACACTTAGAGACAGACAACCAAGCACACTCACATTCACACCTACAGACAATTTAGAATCACCAATTAACCTCAGCATGTTTCTGGACTGTGGGAGGAAGCCGGAGAACCCGGAGAGAACCCACGCTGCACAGGGAGAACATGGAGACTCCACGCAGAAAGATCCCGGGTGTCCTCACCGGGACGCGAACTGGCGACCTTCTAGCTGCGAGGCGACGGTGCAAAACACCGAGACACCTGCAGCCCTTTTCCAAATGTTCTCTTTCAAAATCCTCTTGTAGTAAATGTACGACAGCCTTGTCGTCAATATGCAAACACTACCCATCTCATCCTATTCAATTCAATTCAATTCAATTCAATTTTATTTGTATAGCGCATATTTACAACAACAAGTCATCTCATAGCGCTTCACAAAGGCAAACCTACCTGCCAGTTGTTGATAAAATCCTCCAAGTTCTCAGCTTGAGATCCATCACGTGAAGGGAAATCATTTCCTGCATCATTGTCGTTGGTCCCAAACAGACCAGTGGACGCACCTGTACACGAGAAGAAGAACGTGAAGAAAGTGTTGATGAATGTTAGCAAAATATTATAACTATAGTAACTATATCATGGCTCTCCTAACCACATATGAAACCAGGAGGCGTCATAGATCAGCTGCTAGCCGCCTTCTGGTAATTCCTACAACTCAAATTGTGACTGAGGGCCGTCGTGCTTCTGCAATCTTCACCCGCAAACTCTGGAATCACTTACGTGGTGAGATGAGTTTGGCTAAAATTTTTAAAAATCATGTTTTATTTTAACTGTATTAATGTTTTGTGTAATGTAAATAGTTGGCTTTGCAAAATGTTTTCGCCAAAGCAATACATGCAGGATTTGACCTCTCAGTCTGGGCAGGAAGACCCGCCTACAGTGAGGTGACTGACAGCTGGAGCTTTAATGCAACAGAGAAGGTAAAGCACGACAGTAGGGAAAAGAGTAAGGTGGAATAAAGAGATCTAATTTTATAGAAATAAAGAAATAAACCTCAATTTTCAAAAAGAAAATTGCAGGGAAAATAGAGCAATTTATATTCAAAAATAAACAGATATATATTAAACACAAACAGAAATAAATGAACAAATAAAAGTGAAAAAAGAAAATCCCTATAACTGCTCTTTCATATTTTGCTTGTTGTTTGTACTTTGACATTTTATTAAACTATTTATTTTACTTCGTATTAGGTTTTTGCATGTTTTATTAACCTATGTGTGGTTATGTTTATTCCTCTTTTACACTTTTATTCAAGGATTCAAGGAACTTTATTTGTCATGCCAGCTCACATTCACATGCCGTGGCACGAAATAAGTACTCAGGTCCCGGTTTTTAAAGAAAAAGTCTAATAAATAACAAGTACAATAAACAAAAAAAAAACAGGAACAAGAGAAGAATATAAGTAAAAATAAGCACTGATGTTGTTCTTCTCTGACAGATCAACTCTTTTAATGTGATGACACACTTTGCAAATTTGTCAAGAAAATTGCAGAAGATAATTATTAATATTATGACTGTTGCTGCCATCATTAAGTATTACTGATATTACTGTTGTTGAATCTTTCCTACCATGCAGCCATCCGTCCAGGGTGAAGCTGCACACTTCAAGCGTCAGGTCACATGACACCGACCCTCCGTTCTGATTGGACACCTGCACAACGTTTGACCTTCTCCTGACGTCCACTCCGTCGTCACTGTGAAACGCGTGGGACACGGCGGTGTTGCAGTCGGCCTTCACCTACGACACGGACGTTTTCTCCGTCAGTCCTGTGCGTTATCGACCTAACTGAGGTCACAACACTCTCCCTGCTGCTGACTGAGGAAACACAAACCTGTCCGTTGCGCTGAATGTTAATGGTGCTGTTGTTCATTCGTATGAGGAGGAAGGCCTGCGGGTCTGGACGGAGCAGCAGCGTGAACGAGGGCTCGGCGTTGACATCTTGGGCGAGCAGCAGAGGACACGAAGCCGGCAGCTCGAACAGGTGGCCGTCAAAGGTCACTACAAACTGATCTGCCACCAGCAAAGCTTGGTCTTTTAGAGAGAGAGAGGGAGACAAACTTTAGAAAAATGTAGGTGCATCATTGAAAAAACGTTGGCGTGTCTCGTGTAGTTTGTCTCTGGATCTGGAGCTACAGGAGCAGACCTCCAAAAAGGTAATTGTTCTGCTGTATTGTTTGTCTGTTCTCCATCTGCTATCCTGCTATCCCCCAACTGGTCGAGGCAGATGGCCGCCTTCCCTGAACCTGGTTCTGTCGGAGTCGGAGCAGGGCGTTCCTTCCCTCTGTGACAGATGATATACGAGGTGTGTCAGAAAAGTTCCAGGACTGGTGTTACAAAAGATTTCAAACCCAAACTACACACTAAGAATTTTTCCCTTCAGACGATCAACCAGTACGTCTGCAAAGAGATCCTGCAGCGTTTGCTTCGTTCAGAGTTGTGTCAGGACCAGTGGTGGCTGCTTCACCATGACAACCTGCTCACAACGCCCTGAGCATCCCACAGGTCCTGGCTGAGAAGAACATCTCCCTGCTGGAGCAACCTCCCTACTCACCCCACCTGGCTCTGTGGGGTTGGTTCCTCTTCTCCAAACTCAAGGGGGTCATCAAGGGGACCCGTTTAGAGGACGTGGACGACATCAAGATGGCTGTGACGACGACGAAGGCTGGGGAAGTGGGTTAGACTCCAGGGGGATTACTTGGAAGGGCAAAACTCATAGTTTGGATTTGAAATATACCTTTTGTGACACCAGTCCTGGAACTTTTCTGACACACCTCGAATAAATAAATGGAATTGAATGATGTTTCCGACTATGCAGCGTAATCAACCCCTTTACCAATCTGTAGGAAGTCAAAGTGAGGTTCAGCGGGACAGACACAATCCAGTAAGATGCCTTCATGAGCTGAGAATTCACTTAACCACAGTGAAAATTAGCTGTCAAGGACTTAAAACAGCTCCACGCCATGTAGTTCTGTCATCACTGAGTTGACATTTTCATGTTGGTACACCATAAGTGTGGTTTCTACACAAACAAGTCAGCTACAGTTTCAGCAATCGATTAAACATCTTAGTCGTGCTTTGTGCTGTCAACAGGCCTTTTGGTTGACTGCGAACTGATGAGATGAATAATGGCTTCCAGGTTTGTTTGATTTTTTCTGGGCTTTTCACCTTTAATGGACAAGATAGCAAAGAGAGACGGAGAGGACAAGGAAACAACTATAGCCCCCGTACGTGGGTCACCATCTTATCAGTGGAGCGCCCACGGCTTCCAGGCTTCAACAGATTTTCACAGATCTGTGTTTTTGTTGAGAGGCCTGTTTTACAAAAGCAGATGCTTCTCGTAAACAGAGAAATGTGAGTCTAAGCCGTTCCGACCAACACCTCCGGTCTTTTGTCACTTATCTCACTGCAGGTTCATCAACTCATGACTCCAGTTGTTAGTTTCATCAGCTCAGGGCTTCACACACCCGACTACGTCGTCCACAGAGTGCTGACCACAGACGGAGAGGTACAAGAGCCTCAGTTGAACATTTTTAATACGTTTATTCTCTCTGGAATCTGTTGCAAAAAATAATAAACGCAGATAATCTAAAAAATACTGAATGTCTGATCCGAGCGGATAATTGTTTGCCCTCTAATTCCAAAGGGTTCTTTCGCTGCATATGGAGAACAATGGTTGTAATAATAAATGAAACGGAGGTGTTCTTACAAACTTCTTGTAAACTCAAACACAGCTAACTGAGCTCCAGCTGAAATAACAAAAGCTCATCCCTGTAATTATTGCAATGCACAGTATTCAACTCCTCTGCAGAACTATGTCACAGCTTCAGGCTACCTGAGTGGAAAAGAAAGTGCAAGTTTTAAACGATAATTATTTGTCTTGTATGTTACGGCCCCTGGTGTTTGTGCCGTCATCCGTGTTGGACTTGTGCCAATTGTGTGGGAAGACGTCCTGTGAAGGCCCAGTTGAAGACGGTGCTCCAGAGCCACACCTGTCAGACATCAGCAGTGATTGGCCTGGAGCTCCTAACCTACTCTCAGCCTTGTTCTTCCCGCCTCCAGTTACATCTGATTGGACCACCACCACTCCTCCTCCACCCCAGCAATCACCACACCTGGCTATAAAAGCAACCAGCAACCTTGGCTGGGATTTCGTGTGACCAGTCCATCCTGGTGCCTCTCGGTTTGTGTCTTTTGTGTTTGTGGTAGCTTCTGTTGGCAGCTGCTAACTCGGTGTGGGAGTTTCATGAGAGTCTCAGTGGAGACTATGACTCCTTATAGCAGCTGTGCAACTTGGTGGAGAAGTTACTCGTGTCTTGTGTTTTCGTATTGTGTGTCTTGAGGTGCTAGTTTGTTTTAGTTTCTTTTGTTGTGTGGATGTTACTATCAGATTTAAAGTTTTGGCTACGGAGTTTAGTTTAGTTTGTTTGCTAGCTTCGATACTCTGTTAGCCTCTGTTTGGTTCTTGTGATTTGTAGCAGCATTCATCGTCTTCTTTTGTATTGTCATGGTTCTGTTATGTTCATTTACGTTACTGAGCAATAAATCGCTTCGCCTGAACCATTTCCATCTGGTTTCTTGATCCATCAGGCTGACCCTGAAGGCTGGATCGTAACAGGGTAAAAGATGTCACCAGTAGCACGCTGCGGCAAAATCAAAAGAAAATACGTAGGGTCTGGGGAGTTTTTTCAGTGGACAGTAAAGTTTGCCTGAATGCCTCCAAGAGTTCAACTCAACCAGGAAGTCGCAAAAAGTCCAACGAAAACATTGAAGAAACTGCAGACCTCTCAACATGACTCAGTGTTCATGAGTCCACAAGAGAGTGACAAAGTGAAAACAGCTTCTGGCCCACGAGAACGTTAAAAGGCTCATCTGATTTTTGGAAGTTTTGCTGTAGAGCGCAAGCTAAACTGTTTGGAAGACAGAGGCCCCGTTACAAACCAAACGCAGAATTCCACAATGGGATGCTCTGCTGCTCCAGGGCGACTTGCTGCAGTTGACGGTAAAATCTCTGGTCAGAATCCGTTGTCTTGTTTGTGCAGCAAGACAATGATACCAGGATAAGACCTCTGAACGGCTCAAATGGAATAAAATTAAAGCTTTGGAGCAGCCTAGACAAAATCTGCACCAGATCCTCTTGAGATGCTTAAAAGAGCATTTTATGCTCACAAACCTTCCAATGTGGCAGCAAAGAAAAATAAGCCACTACAACGATATTAGAAGCTGGTCTCCAGCAATCTGTTTGGCTGCAGGTGTTGCTGCTAAAGGCGGCACAAGTTGCACAAGTCATTTTACACATTGGTGATTTAGGCATTAAGCAACTTTTTTACGGCAACACATGCAGCTGTCTTGTATTCTGCGTTTACTCAGGTTATCTTTGTTACATGTAGGATTTTGTTCGATGTTTTGTGCTCAGTGGTTAGCACCGTCGCTGCACAGATTCCCGGTTGGCATCCCGGTGAGGACACCCGCGATCTTTCTGTGTGGAGTCTCCATGTTCTCCCCGTGCAGCGTGGGTTCTCTCCGGGTTCCACAGTCCAGAAACATGCTGAGGTTAATTGGTGATTGTAAATTGTCCGAAGGTGTGAATGTGAGTGTGCTTGGTTGTCTGTCTCTAAGTGTAGCCCTGTGATAAATTGATGGACGGAACGATGGATGGATGGATGGATGGATGGATGGATGGATTTGACAACCTTCAGTAGGAGACACGCCCATGTAGATTCTCAGTCATCCAGATTATGGTCATTACTTCAGTAGAATCCACCTTGACTTCTTTTTCTTTTTTGGTCGTTGAAGACGTTCCACCTCTCATCCAAGAGGCTTCATCAGTTCTGACTGACTAGTTGGGAGTTAGCCACCTAGCCATGAACCCCATTATGGCAGGGGGAGTCCTACCGAGGAGCAACAAACCCCCAGTTGACACCTAAACTCAGGTGTTGATGATTCCTTAAGGATATCAGTGTCTGGAACTCCCAACTAGTCAGTTAGAGCTGATGAAGCCTCTTGGATGAAGGTGGAACGTCTTCAAGGAACTCAAGCGAGTCCAGCTGCTACGATTAATCTACCAGAATAACTATGACCTGGACGACTGAGAATCTAATAAACCTGCAAAACCCCACTCCCTCCTCGAAGTCTCGTCTTACGTGTGAAGGGGCTGTCCATGATTTTCCTCTTGAGACGGTAAAGTTCAGCCGTGGGTCTGATGGAGGCGAGGGTCAGCAGAGGCCTCAGGAGCCACTCCTCCAGAAGGACCTCCATCAGCCCGGCCTCGACCATCCTCAACCAGGGAAGCGGTGGCAGCGGCACCGACACAACCACTGAACACTCCCTAAGAAAAACAAAACAACACAATATCGACTAAAATACTTTACGAGAATAGTTTTCAGTCTTGTGTTTTGCTCTGTTTCAACATTTGGGAATTTAACAGTCAAAGCTTGAGGCTGAAGTAAATGTTAAATAACGCTTTGTTTCTTCTCTGTCTTGACATTTAAAGGCGTTTAAAACTTGTCAATCTTTGCACCAGAACATCTAAATGACATATAATTTTAGAGCTTTTCGTTGAACGGAGCTTTGTGGTGGTTCAGGCGGAGATGACTCGGCGCTACACAAATCCCTTTTTCTGTACATTCTTGCATAACTTTGTTTCACACCACCAAATTAACGACGCTTCAGCGGCCTCTGTGGACCAACGAATCATCTCTGCCTCCGTTAGAAAACAAAGCCTGCTCCTTGTTGTCATCACTCACGCTCGGTTGTGTTTATCAGGCTCTGCTGTGCTCGAATCGTTCCAGGGCGGAGTCGAAACACAAACGTACGTCACTCTGAATCAAATCTCACACGGTGTCGTAATGTGTGTTTAGCATGAACCTAAATAAAGTCGCTGAAATGCTGCTGAAAACATCCTCTCAACAGGTTCCAGGTTTGTTTTTTTGGCTGTTTTTTTCTGGGGGCTGAATGTAAGATTAGATAATGAAGAATATATCCCTGCTCTGGGCCGAACGGCTTTTCATCATGCAGGTCTCAGATGTTTGCAGTACCCCGGGGAGAATTTGTAGACAGAGGCGAGACGCTTCCGGACTCCAGACAGAGCCGTGGCCAGCCTGGTCTCGATCCACTGGTAGGTATGCTGGCCTGCCTGATGGATACAGAAACACAAATAATACACAAAATGAAAACCTTTCCATGGGTTTAATGCTTATAAGTAGGACGGCTTTGAGTCAGATCATAGATTTGGCCATATGACTATATTATTTATGCTTTTTTTGTTTTGTTTTGTTTTTTAATTAGTTTTTGGACATTTTATTGCTGCTAGTTGATTGTAACTGTGGAGAGAAACAGGAAATGTGGGGGCAGACAGTAGGAGACATGAACTCGCTGCTCAGGGTAATTCCACCCATATTTAGCCTCTCCATTTACTGAATCTTACGTTTATTTCCTCTATGTGTAGATCATAATCTACATGTTTGATTCAACATGAGTTGGAAACATGCCAGCTAACAATCAGCGACACGTGTTTCCACAGTATCCTCAACTCCAGGAGAAGAGCAGCACAAAACATAACCAAAACCACAAAAGGCCCGAGAGTTCAGTTTCCTCACCAGCTCCAGGGCGACGCTCAGTGTGCCGACTCCGGCCTGAGACAGCGGCCTCAGGTGAGGGTTCTCCAGCAGAGCAGGCAGAACCTCCAGCAGCCGGTCGGTCCACAGCAGCACGGCCTCCCTCCACATGGCCTCCAGCCTCTGGCCCTTCACGTCCTGGTACACACCTGCCAGCGTGGCCAGAGGCCCTGAGAGCAGAGTGCACAGCGAGGTCAGGGATCGACTTTCACCAGAAACTTCCAGGAATTTGTTTTACTTCTTGAGTTATGGGACAGATAATAGTGAGGCACACGGAGGTCAGGACATCCTGACCAAAATGAAACCTCTGCGTCATGTCGGAAAAAATATAATTGTACAAAAATATATAAGCAATAAAACAAGACAGGAGAAATACTTGTTTAGTTTCAGATAATACGTTTATGATTTTTGTCTCTTGCAGATATTAGATTTCCGCCAGTGAAATGAAAGAAGACAGGGACTCGCTCTACTTCCCTCGCTCAAAAACTGAAGAACATATCCTTATTTACAGCAACAGAATTTACTGCATCCGCACAACAACACTAAACCACGCTGGCACTGTGAGATGGGAAATGGGGACGCATTAAAAGTTGCTCCTTTAGTGTTGTTTTTGTTTTTTTTAAAACACAAAATGAGATCAGCCTTCGAGCTGGTCACTGTCATCTGTCGGCACTCACTCCTCAGCTCCTGCTGTCCCAGCAGCGAGGCGTGCTGCAGCAGAGTCAGGACACGAGGCAGGCTGTCGGTCAGGACGTGACGCATGGAGCTGCTCCGCCAGAGAGCCAGCAGACTTCTGTCTCTGTGTCCCAGCAGAGCCTCGAGTCGCTGCGACGCATGAAGAGGCACAGCGCTCAGCTCCTGGAGCAGCTGGCTGTCTCTGGACTGGAGGAGAATCACAGGTGATCACAGCATTAAAAACTACATTTTAACCCCAAGATAGAACCTTTTAGTACAGATTAACCCTTTTCAGGACTTTTGGGGTCTGTTGGCCATTTGGTTTAGTTGACAGGTGTTGAGAGGGCGAAACATGAACAGCTATAGTTAACCGACGCAGCAGTCGTGGGTTCGACTCCCGCTCACGACCCTTTGATGCAGGTCTCTCCCCGTTCTTCTCCCCCCTTTCCTGTCCATCTCTACTGCTCTAAAATAAAGGCAAAAAGCCCCCCCCAAAAATATTTTAAAAAAATAATAAATAAAGGGGACATTTGTCATGCTGCACGGTGGCTCGGTGCTTAGCACCGTCGCCTCGCAGCTAGAAGGTCGTCGCTTGGCGTCCCGGTGAGGACACTCGGGATCTTTCTGCGTGGAGTCTCCATGTTCTCCCCGTGCAGCGTGGGTTCTCTCCGGGTTCTCCGGCTTCCTCTCACAGTCCAGAAACATGCTGAGGTTAATTGGTGATTGTAAATTGTCCGTAGGTGTGAATGTGAGTGTGCTTGGTTGTCTGTCTCTAAGTGTAGCCCTGTGATAGACTGTTACCTGTCCAGGTGAACCTGCCTTCACCCTGAGTCAGCTGGGATAGACTCCAGCCCCCCATGACCCTAGTGAGGATTAAGGTGTAGAGATGATGGATGGATGTTTGTCATGCATTTGGAACTAAAAATACACCAACTTATCAGAAAATTGAGTATAAAAGTCTATAATGAATACCTACAAATATTTTGCACATATTCTTTTTTTGGGGTCCAATGGACCTTCTACGTATGGCAACATGAAAGTCCTGGACAGGGTTAAGCATCGAGCGTCCTAGTGTGTGTGCTGCAGTCACCTGCCGTCTAAATTCCACGAGGAGATGCTGCAGCGTCCTGATTCTCTCCAGGAGTTTGCTCTGCAACCGAGAGCTCAAATACTGAACTCGCTCCTGTGAAATGAACAGAAACAGACTTAAAAAGGTGTGCTGAAGCTGAAGGTGAGACTGTGATGCTACGGGTGATACCTCTGCTGCAGCTAAACTCCCCAAACAGCCGCCCGCTCTCAGCATCAGCCTCTGATTGGCCGCTCCCACGGAAACGCTGCCCAGAGTTTCAGACCTGCCGCCTCCATCTCTTTTGTGCACATCGAGCTTTAAAGTGCGATCAGCTCCAACGCAGGCTGCGACGGTTAGATCCTCACGGTGGTCCGAACCTGCGTGAACACACAAGCTTAATCAGTGAGTTCGATATTTTAAGCCGTATTCCAAGTATTGTAAGGTTTCTTCGGTTTTTACCGTTCATGTAGCCCGCTGCGGTCCGAACACATTGTCCCTCTACTGTTCCGTTCAGCCAGATCTTCTCTTCGTGGTCCAGTGTGGCCTGAACCTGCAGAGCTGAGCCTCGAGGCCACGACAAGGCGTTTCCTCCAACCTCCACAGTCCAGTTACCTATCCTGGACTGTAATTGCAAACACACACACGTGAAGTGGTCAGATTCTTCACCTCAGTACCAAAACTGATGCATCAGCAGCGCATTAGCGTTGTAGCTGCTGCAGGTGAACTCAATTTAAACTGCTTTATGTACAATTTTATGTTCAAGGACAGCAATTTGGACTGTTTTTTAGGTCTTTCATTTTTACTGAGGTATTGAATCTTTATTGAAACCATGTGAGAAAATGAGAGGAACTATGCGATGGAGCCGTTAAGAACTCATAAACACCTGAAATGCGACCTGACTACACACCGTAGCTGGAAAACTGACGTAATCTTTAGCAATATGTTGTGATTTATCAGCTTGTTACACGACCCATCGTGTGAAATACCAAAACAAGTTATGGCAAAAAAAAAAAAAAAAGGCTAAAGCTGCCGGCGGTTTAGTGGAGCAGAAACTACAACTTTTCACTCGCAGTGGCACAAAATGTACAAAATGAAAAGTACTGAAGTTGGGCGCCCCTATAGCTCACCTGGTTGAGCTGGCGACCCATGAACAGGGGCTATAGTTCTCTGGCGCGGCGTTCGTGAGTTCAACTCCCGCTCACGACAGTTTGCTGCGAGGTCTCTCCCCCCTTTCCTGTCTCACTCTCTCACTGTCCTGACTAATAAAGGCAAAAACACCAGAAAAATAATCTTCAAAAAAAAAGTACTCAAGTAAATTACAAGTACAGTACGTTGTGATTGCAATTAGTAGCTTCCCACCACTGCTGACACATTTATGAAGACTTTACTGTAAAAAAAAAAAAAATAGTTTGCTGTGATTTTTTATGGGGTTTTGTGGCACCATGTCTCGAAGTCAATGTAGGAAAATTCATAATTAGTGAGCAGTACAGGTACCTGTAGGTGGATTTTATCACTTCAGGGTCAAGTCGGAGCAGCAGCTCTGGTGTTTATGCCAATTTATTTAATGAGCCCCAGCTTCATATTTACTGAAGACACGTGACATTAATCTTCTGAGCTGTACATAAACATTATTCCGTGCTACCACCACAGCGCCAACCTTCGCCCTGACCTCCTTCTAATCTGAACCCAAACACAACCCTGAACCATCCATTATCTATACACATCTATACACAT
>NW_007577731.1:1479826-1484496 GCF_000690725.1 Stegastes partitus | reverse complement strand
AGATAGATAGATAGACAGATAGACAGATAGACAGATAGATAGATTAGTCTCGATAGTGAGGTTGTTCAGGTTGTTCAACTTTTCAACATTTATCCGTCAGTGTTACTAGCAACCAATCAGACATTGATATTGAATGATAAAAAAACATAATTTTTTGGGCATTTTTGCTCTTATCAGACAGAGAAAGAGACGGAAGAGCACGTAGTGGTCAGAGAATAGCATCATGGACAATAGCCATTCTACACAGGACACCTGTTCATCCAGGTGAATTGTTGAGGTGCCCGACTTAGCATTTTTAAAATCATTTATTTTGTTTGGACTTAGCCAGATAGAAGTGCATCTTATATAATTAGAATATGGTGGGAAAATGTCAGTATTTTTTATTAGACATTGGTCAAAGTGATGCAGTGCTGCCCGTTTATTATCATAACCTCGGTCCAGGATGGAATCATGACCACATCCGGGATATTCCAATAAGAAACGCAACAACAGAGCACTGAGAAAACTGTCTGTGTGACAAAAAATGGGGATTTATTAAGCCAAAATGGGAACGTTTTCACAAGATCAAGAAATGTTTATTTAAACGGAGCTTTATGGTGAAATTTCACCTTTATTGGTACAAAAAGCCACCCCACCGGTAGAAGTTATTTCCTGTTTCCTCAGAGGGTTTAGGAGGATTAACTTGTCGTAATTAACTCGCTGAGCAGTTCAGGTATGAGTGACAACATGTGATTCTCTTTGATGTTTCCTAATTAATGTCAGACAGCGTATGAATAACTCAGCGATCAGATCTCAGTTGAGCAGGTGACTGACAAACGAATCAACACGTTGGTGTGATAATCTGCCAGGCATGACCAACGATCGGCCCGTGAGCCGTAGCGATCGGCCGACCATGACTTCAAACAGGCAAAAGTTATTCCTGGAATCAGTTTTGGGGAATTTCGTGATGACAAAAACCAGGATTATGACATTTTTCTATAATGGTAAATGGGCTAGTTTACTACAGCTTATATAGGAAATGATTTAACATTTTATGATTATAAACGGAATATTGTGTAAAGCGCTGTGATGTTAAGTGGGCAGCGCTGTATATTCTAGCCTCCTCCCCCCGCTGGCCAAACCGCTCAGAAATGGCTCACAGACTTCGGCATCACAGATTAGCCAACTCACCAGATCTCCACAGAAAATCTGTTATCAAGAGGAGAATGAGACGAACCAGAACCAACAATAAAAACGAGCTAAAGGGCAACCCGGGCGTCTGTCAGCCCTCAGCACGGCCACAGGCTGATGGCCGACACGCCACGCCGTGTGATTCACGCAAAGGGAGCCTCGGCTGAGCGGTAACAGAGCAGACACGCTGTTCAGAGGTTCTGCATTACAAATTCATGAGCTGTTGGATAAAATCTAAAAACAAATAAAGGTGTGAAATATGTCAGTTCATGTGTAACGAGTCTGGAATATATCCAAATTCTTACTTTGAGCAATTTGTAATGAAAAAAATATTGGAATTTTCCCACTGTGTTCTGATTATGTAACATGCACTTATATTCAGCTAAAAAAAAAAAAAGAAGAGTTTTTCCTCACCGCAGTGCTTTGATTTTATGAGACGCACCTGTAAACAGTAAAGCGAAAAGTAAAGCGAATTGGAATCGGATATTCAGCCGTGTTTATAATCCCTACAAAGGCGGCGGCGTGGACTCACAGGCTGTGGGGGGCAGAGGCCCAGCAGCACGGTGTGCTCCAGATGGTCCCTGAGGTTGCTCTGAACCTTTGCCAGAAGTGTGTGCGAAGAACAAGGCGCAGGAGAAACTCTGTCCAGGCCGACGCTGACCTGGAGGCTGTGCTGTCCCAGCGGGCCTTTCTAGACGACGCAACACAAAGTGGAAATCAAAAACACTAAATGTGGAAATCAACTGTCTCTCCATTGAGCATCCAGCAGATTACCTGGTACTTCAGGCCTTGTTTCACGCTCCTGTTGTCCCATCTCAGCTCTGCGTTTTGTGAATACGAGTTTCCCTCCTGCCCCACTGACACACAGCCTTTAACAGAAGACACTAACATCTACACAAACACAAAAACACACCAGTTCATCAGATGATTGTTTCATTTTGTTTCATGAAGAGTTTTGACCCTGTTCAGGACTTTCATGTTGCCATACGTAGAGGGTCATTCAGGGTTCATTGGACCCCAAAAAAGAATATCCATCCATCATCTCTACACCTTAATCCTCACTAGGGTCATGGGGGGCTAGAGTCTATCCCAGCTGACTCAGGGTGAAGGCAGGTTCACCTGGACAGGTAACCAGTCTATCACAGGGCTACACTTAGAGACAGACAACCAAGAACACTCACCTTCACACCTACGGCCATTTAGAATCACCAATTAACCTCAGCATGTTTCTGGACTGTGGGAGGAAGCCGGAGAACCTGGAGAGAACCCACGCTGCACGGGGAGAACATGGAGACTCCATGTAGAAAGATCCCAGGTGTCCTCACTGGTACGCCAACCGGCGACCTTCTAGCTGCGAGGCGACGGTGCTAACCACTGAGACACCTTGCAGCCCAGATATTCAAATATTTCAAATATTTGTTGGCATTCATTCCAGACTTTTATACTATATTTTATTTTATACTAAATACATTTTCTGATAAGTTGACGTAGTTTTGGTTCCAAATGCATGAAAATGTCCCTCTTTACCAAATGGCCTGGGGTCCAAAAGACCCCAAAAGTCCTGAACAGGGTTAAAGTGGAGTGGATCCGCTGACCTGCTGCGCCGACAGCAGAGCACAGGCCTGCCCCCTGCTGGAGTTGCTCTGCCACTGTTTGTTCAGGCTCAGCGAGACGTTGACAGGAACTGCGCTTCCCCATGACAGATGAGTCTGCACGCACACACAGAAAACATACAGTTAAATCACTCACAGCAGACGTAAACAGAAGTATGTGAATGCATCGACGGTGTGAGCGTCTTCTTGCACCTGGTGGCTGCTTCGCTGTTCACTCTGGGAGTTATGCGACAGCGCGTGCAGAGACAGCTGGCTGAGTGCGGAGGAGAACGGCTGCTTCAGCTCCAGCTTCGTCTCGTTCGTCTCCTCTGAGCAACTCCACAAACTGAGAGCTTTGACCTTCACGTGACAGAAACCAGAAGCAGAAGTGAAGCTCTGGGGTTTTTCACAGAGAGATGAGTTTCAATGAAACTTCACAGAGACGGTCTGGATATTAAAACCATTACAGCTGCAACCCTGACACTGAAAAATCATCTTCAACTGTGAAAACAAGCTGTTATACTATTATACACACTAGTGCATTTATGTTTGCAGGTTAAATATTTGACATCGGTGGTTCAACCAGATCAGCAGGTGTGTGTCGAGTCTACAAATACAGGTCACACTGGAGGAAAACAAGAGAGAATTTTTGGAATTATTTCATTTGGTAACTTGAATTAAGTTCATCCAAATGAAGTGAACAAGTCATATTAATGCCACTGTTTAAAGTCATTTGATTCCTCTCAAACAAACAGCCTGCATTGCTGCAACTTCATTTTAAGTAAAGTCAAGTTCCGTTTTTTAATTTTTCCATATTTGCTTCACCAGAACTTAAAATGTAAAACGGGAACTTCTGTGATCCAACTTGAAGTAAAAGGCAGAAAAAAATGTCAAGAAATGTGAGCGTCGTGTTGTCTGAAGGAGCAGTAAGCATCAGTTTAAAGGGACAAAGGGTTATTTTAAGTGGACGGATAAGTACACTTATCCGTCAAACGAGGTTCATTTGAAACTGCAGAGTTAACAGAAACCTTTAACAGTGCGGATGGAAAAGCTTCAGGTCCTTCTACTCTGTTTTTCACATCTAGGAGGTTTTTGCTGTTCTTGGTGTCACGGGATGGGAAGCTACTGTAGGTTAAATTTAGATATAATCATGTTTAACTGACAACACTTTAAAAATCATGTTTGGGCTCAAAATAAATTTAACACAATCGTTTGCATCAGTCTTTTCGAGCTGTGACGATTTCTAATGAAATGTTCGACTAAAAAAAAGTTAAGTAAAAGGGCTTTTCCTCGTCAATTAAGTGTGCTTTTAATTAACAGTCTTAGCAATCTGAAATGGCATGTTGAGATAGAGGAGAGGACTTGGAAGTTACCGAAACGTGAACTTGGTTTTAAATGAGGCAGAAAATGTTGTTTACCTTAAAGACAATATGAAGTTGATGCAATAATATTATTATGTCTACTTAACCCATTGACAGTGTTTGCAACTAAAAAAGGTGGATCTATATTAGTAAATTACTTTTTTTTAAATCTTGCCATCATGCATTTAATTAAGAGGTGGGAACAGGTCCCTTGAATAACTCTTTATAGAAGGGGGAGGCTATAAATGCCTTTTGGGGGGAAAAACACCCGGTAATGAGTTTAAATCAGCCAAGGAGCTTTTGTTTCTGTGTGGTTTTGCTTCTTGCAGCTATTTTCTGAAACATCGCAATTATGCTCAAAATCGTTATTTTTCCAGAGAGCGCTCAATATGCATCCTTGTACGTCTGGTACATTCAGCCAAGAGCTCATGTACAGTCGTCCTCCAATGTATTTATCCCCTTCAATTAAAGAAAAGGCAAAATCCACAACAGTCACTCAAATAACTAGAAAATGAAAAAAATAATAAATAAAAATTTGTTAAATTAT
>NW_007577731.1:1477165-1478383 GCF_000690725.1 Stegastes partitus | reverse complement strand
GTATGTTAAGGCTGTTTTTATGGGTTCTGTTGGTTTGTCCTAAAAACCTGTCGGATAGCAAGGTTTAGGATTGTTAAGGGTCGGATTATCGAGTCATGACTGTACTCATCAACATGCTGTGGACGGTCCACCTCGGGCTTTCAGTCTATCTCAGTTTTCTGTTCTCAACATGCAGCAGATTGGCCTCCTTCTTACTGAACCCAGCAGCTCTAAGATCTTGCTGCCGTTTATTCCAGTCTGCAGTGATGTTGTTCATGATCTTGGGCCCATTTTCAAGGAATCCCTTGAGGCATCTTTCTTCACACTGCCTCTCCAGTTGGTTAAACAGCCACTTGTGACTGACAGCAACACAAGCAGCACAACACATGGGGGATTATGGGTTTTCTGAGTGGCCTTATGGTAACTTATTATTGTTTATGGTCTATCAAGTGGCAAGTTTTCCTTCAAATTTTATTCACCACTCAGATGAGCGATTGATTGCTTGCATTCAGTTTGGCCGCGTAATGGCCGACATGAGTCTGATGATAAACTGTGTTATTTAGGAGAAAATGCGGTTTTCACATGTATGCCAGTAGCCAAGAGAAGCCGACTCTAAACCCAAAATAACGGGGAAAAATTGAGTTTTTATGGCTATGTGGTTAATTTGAACTCATTTCAAGAATTATTATCTATATGCTATTTATAGTGCAGTGGAAAGGAATGTCTGGTTCTCGTGTTCGCTCTAAAAAGCCGTTAAAGGTTGCATGTTTCCTCTGGATGAACTCTGTTCCTCCTCATATCGTACACGATCTTACATTTACCACTGACAGCAAACAGTGACAGCATTTTTCCAGAAGACAAGCCAGAAGTTCCCAGTTTGGTCAGGTGTATATTTATAGATCAGGTGGGATTTCTTTTCAGATTTAATACAGTAAGTAGTTTAATTATACATATTTTAGGGGGAGGGTGATGGAATTATATTTGTGCCACAATCCTGAGCAAAATCTATTCTGCGCTTTGAACTATGACTGCAACTATCAATGTACATGCACAGTTGTGTCTATATGTTTATGTTTGCTATTCTATGTATTCTACATGCTATACATGTTGTCACTTTTTACAGCGTGACCAAAATAGCCACCTGATTGGATAGCGTCAGTTGCCCTGTGCAAGGCTGTGATTGGCTGGTTTTGTGGCACATTGGTAATGCTGTGCCCATAGACTGTATAAAAGATGGAG
>NW_007577731.1:1469228-1475165 GCF_000690725.1 Stegastes partitus | reverse complement strand
GCCAACCGGCGACCTTCTAGCTGTGAGGCAACAAGGCTAAACACCGAGCCACCAAGCAGCCCATAAAACTATATAAAAAAGTACAGTTCTTCAAAAAATTGTAGAAAATTGGAAAAATAACGAGGCAGAGATCTTAACCTCTTAAGACCCCCAGCTCTTGTTTGATATGCATTTTTTTTCTTCCTCTTCCAACGCCTGGGACAATTAAGTCAATCTTAAATCTTGAATCTTGTTGTTTCATTGTGGTATGCAACAGAGCATGTGTTTCCACATATATGTTATTTACATGATCGAGACTGATGCAGTGTGCCACCGCTGGCAGACGAGGTGCGATGATTATATGCATGTGTATGAACCACGTCTTACATTAAAATAACTGTTATGCTCGATACACTCAGCAGAGAGATGTGTGCGCTCATAAATACCTGCGGATATGAGTGCTTAACCTCGAACGCCTGTCTGTATCCGCTCTCGATGGCTGCCAGCTGCCCCTGAGCCCAGAGCCTCCTCCTGCCCGACAACACCTCCACCAGACCCGAAACGCTGGACTCAGACCTGTTCAGCTGCATGAGGGAGCACAGAGGAGGGCTACTCACCTGTCACGCTCATACATACGCTATTTGTTATTCAATGCACATTAATAAACATCACTATAAACGTAGAGGATGCAAACATGCCGGGTTATAGCTGGAATGCGAATTTAGTTCCTCTGTAGGTAATAAAAACAATACTAACTTAAACAACATGCTCAGTTCTAACCAAGAACATCTGAATCGACTGTAAGGTCCAACTCTGATGAAGTCAAGGTGTTTGCATTGTTAATGCCTATGTGATTTTATATGCTGTGAGGCAGAAATATTATGAGTAAATAATCAGTCAGCATCACAGCTCATGAGTTTCACCGTCAAACCAGCACCAACAAGAGTCATGAAAACACAGATTCTGTATTTTCAGGAGTTCATACAGAACAAATCCAAGGAACCTGCAGCGTTTCTGTGTCATCACTCTTCTTCAGAATCAGTTTTTGGTTCTTTGGGATTATACCTAGAAGAGTTTCACAGTGTTTTTGCAGAGTCGTAGGTGAGCTGGTGTGCTTGAGCTGCAGGAGAGATGTACAGTCGTGACTCGATAATCCGAATCTTTACAATCCGAAAAACTTGCTATCCGACGGAACCCATAAAAACAGCCTTAACATACTGACAGCCTTGGATTCTGACTCCGACATGACATTTGATGTCACCAATCAGGATAACAGCGTATTATCTGACTGAACAATCCCACAGATTGGCTACGTTCACACTGCAGGACTTGATGCTCAATGAGGATTTCTTTGTGAGTTCCTTCACATTTCCAGTTCAATGCGACTTGTATGTTGTCTGCTATGTGAACTTCATACGACCCAAAAGTGTCCCACATGCACAGAAGAGGACACGACGACGTCACACGCAGCAAGCGTGCTCAGTGTTTATGGAAGTAAACATGGATGGTAATGGTGGAGCGTATCTGCCACTCCCCCGCCGCCACCGATGGTGGAAACAGAAGTGTGAGCGCTAACTAAACTAGCATCAGCAGCCAAGTACTGCCTGTGTGTTCTGGACATTTCCACCCCGTCAGAGCGCTGACCTCCAGCACCAGCACACCAGTCAGTTAGGCTGAAATCCAGCGATGCGTAGTGTTCTAACAGCACACTGGATATTATAACAACTATGAACAATAATGAACAACTAATGAGCCTTCCAGCATCAAGCCCTCCTTGTATCTGGACCTCCGTCTTGACAATCCGACAGCCTTGCTATCCGACATAAAAGAAGGTTTTACATTTAGTGTCGGATTATCGAGTCACAACTGTACTTTATACATCTGCGTTTCCTAAAGGGCCTTTAGGAAACTGTTTAAAATGGGTCTTAAATACAGGATATGCAGAGAACTCGGTTATTGTTTGCAGGAAGCCGGTACAGTATTTACTTCTCTTTATTGACAGTAAAAATTTGTGGAGTTTTCTGTGAGGGCACCTTGGCTTTGGAACGACCTGCCTGAGGAAATAAGGCTCGCAAATTCAGCATCTTCGTTTAAATCACTTGTTAAAAGTGATGTTCTCTTTTAGATTTTCTTTTCCCTTTTCATATCGGCACTGCCTGCTGTCCTTCTCTTTCTTCATCTACTTTTATCTTCAGCTTTTATCTTGATGTGATGTCGTCTTTTTAATCATTTTTACTGATTTTATTATAACACACCCTCCAGCAGTGACCCAGCCTGCTCTTTTCCATTTTTATTGTGTGTATTTTTATATTTTGAGTGTTCGCCTGCACTTTTTATACGTGTTTTTGTCCTGTGTTGCCTTGTCTGTGTGTGTGTTGTGTTTCTTTATTATGTAAAAGCACAAATTCTGACCTTAAAAAGTGCTAAAATTGAATATTGTTATTTATTATTTGGGTGCAACCATCTGTCCGCCTTCTGTTTAATGAACTTTACATAGATTACATCCAACAAGCATATTTACATTTTTAAAGTTCAATAAATTATATTTGTATGAAATTAGAGTGTTATTGTTTTTTATAAGGCAAAAACTTTTACGGCTGTCTTGAAAGTTATTCTATTGATGTACGTGTTGTTCTACCTGTAAATAACCAGCTAGCTGCTGATTATTGAAAGCCATCTGCCAGTGAAGCGATACCCCATGTGTGCAAAAATCATTAGAAACCTCCTGGCAGCAGGAACTGCCAGAAAGGACCAAATATGCCTGAAATTTATCTGACAGTGTTGAACTCTTTTTTTTTTTTTTTAACGCGACTTTTTAAAGTTAATGTAGAATCAACTGTGATCCCAACAGAACTAATTTATGAGGCTATTCTCCTTCCCTGCAAGAAATACATCCCAATGGCTCGACTCTACTGGTGGTTTGAGAAACATGTCTTTAAAATAAAATAGGATTTAGCGAGTCGCTGCAGATGACAGAACAACACAGCAACAGCATCATGTTTGTAATTTGAGGAGGGTCTGATTTATTGCCTTTAAATCATACCTGTGCACAGGTTTTGGAGACTAGGAGCTATGTTCTAGTTTAACAGGAGTGCCTTTGAGAACCAGAACATACCTGAGAGCGGACGTTGAGCTGAGAGGGCAGGTAGACCAGCATGTCAGGAATATTCTGGACCACCTTCACCATCAGGTCCTTGCTGGACAAAAGAACATCCGTCACTTAGAGTGGAAACCAGAAGTTTACATCCACTGTGTAAAAAGACATAAAACCTTCTTTTTCTCACTGTCTGACATTAAATCAGGCTAAACCTTTCTTGTTTCAGGTCAGTCAGGATCACCAACATTATTTCTATTTGCTAAACGCCAGAATAATGAGAGAGAGAACTTTTTTTATTACTTTCTTCAGAGTCAGAAGTTTCCATCCATCTCCTCAGCATCTGGTAGCGTTGCCTTTAAACTCTATGACTTGGGTCAAACGTTCTGGGTTTCCTTCCACAAGCTTCTCACCACAGTCTGATGAGTTCTGGCCCATTTGTCCTGACAGAACTGGTGGAACTGGGTCAGGTTTGTTGGTCTCCTTGCTCCACACGCCTTTTCAGCTCTGTAACTAATCTGGCGCTATGCTGAGGGTCATTGTCCATCTGAAGACCCATTAGTGTCCAAGCTTCAACTTCCTGCTGATGTCTGGAGATGTTGCTTCAATATTTCCACATCATGTTTTTTCCTCATGATGCCATCTATTCTGTAAAGTGCACCAGTCCCTCCACAGCATGATGCTGCCACCCCCATGCTTCACAGTTGGGATGGTGTTCTCAGGCTTCAAGCTTCCACCGTTGTCCTCCAGATGTACCGATGGTCATTCAGGCCAAACAGTTCAGGTTTAGTTCCATCAGAACACAGGACATGTCTCCATTGATGAAGCTCTTTGTCCCTGTGTGCATCTACAAACTGTAATCTGTCTTTTCTATGTTTCTTCTGGAGTGATGTCTTCTTCCTCTCTGAGCAGCCTTCCAGCCCATGTCGGTACAGGAAACTGTGGATAATGACTCTCTGACCAGCTTCAGCAGCATCTTCACAAGGTCTTTAGCTTTTGTTCTGGGATTGATTCACACATTTCAACCAGAACACTTCATCTCTGGGACACAGAACCNTTCCAGTCTATGGGAGCCAGGGCTTTGTGGAGCCAGCAGCTAGCGGACGTAGTGATACTGCAGGTGTTTGACACTTCCGGGTTGGCTTCATTTTTCAGGGCCGGTTGCTGCGTCCATCTTTTATACAGTCTATGGCTGTGCTGAGTCGAGCAGATTGTCAGTGTCGAGCGAGAAGGATGCCGCCCGCAAGCGTGAACGTGTAGCTGAGCGTACAGGTATAATTTAAATGGCAGCATTACATTTGGATTCATTAAAAGTAAATTCGTTAATGTTTGCATGACTCAGAGGAAAAGAAAACAACATCTCTGCTTAGTTCATCTTATTCCTCCTGCACATAACTGAGCTCAGTTTAATACAAGCGTGAGATTTTTCTCTTTAATTCAGCTCCTGAAAAAAAACAGCCTTCGTCTCATCACAGCCTGATTCCAGTTTAAAATGTTAAAATGCACTATTTGTCTAAGAAAATGAGCTCGACTGGCTCATAAATAAACCTGCACAATATCAAAATCAAGTGTGTTTAATTAGTTGTGTCACATCTGAGATCTACACAGAAACATCAGTCTCTTATTGATTTGTCACCAATAAATCAAATAATCTCCGTCTGTCTGTTCATGTCTCAGCATCATGAATCTCCAAATAAGAAGATGATTTATTTCAGTTGGGAGAAAGAAACTGCTGTGAGGAGACTTTCCCTCTGCAGGGTTCTGTTTTTTTTTTTAGGGTCACGATCCCAGATGTATTTTTTCCCTCAAGTGTTTTGAAACGAATTGGAAGCTGGTCGGCCTCTACTCCTGAGCAATCCTAATTGAACTGGACAATTTTAGATTCTAAGGGGACACAAAAGACTGAGCCGCAGACAAAAGCGGATGTTTCTCACAAAAGAAACCCACGAGGCTCGAACGAAGCTCCGCATTTTTTCGGGGTCACGACGCGCTTTGTGCGGCCTGACCTGCTCCAGCTGTCCGTGCCTCATCCAGCCGAGCGCGACGCTGTCCAGCCGGCCGAGCGGGGAGCGTTCCAGCGTCACCTCCAGACTGGTCAGACGGGGGATACAGGTGATCTGAACTGAGGTCAAGGAAAAAGAAAGATTTGAACAATCTGTTGTGATCCACAATCTCAGGACGTCACAGTCAGTTCTAATCTAGTGTCAGTCCGGATTTGGCCTGTGAACATGACATAAAAATGAAGCTGAGGCTCTGCAGACGTGTTATTACCCTTCAGTGTCTGGTTCCCCATCTCCGGCGCTGGAGGGGCCGAGTACAGACCAGACAGGCTGAGCTCTTGATTGCCCCACACGGCCGCGTGCTGGATCTGGTGGCTCCACGTCCGGGCCTCGTACAGCGTCCTCACAGCAACGGTCCTGGGCAGCGGCTTCAGCTGCAGAGCAGAGACGATAACCGGATCATCTTGGTGTGTGTGTGGAGAGAGTTGGTGATTGAAAATACACAACAAAGCGGCGGTGTCGCTTCGAGTGCCTAAAGTCACTACATGTCACGTTGCAGTCATGAGCTCCACCTTGATGAATAACGGATCACAGTGTGAGAAGAAACACGAAGCTGCAGCCGGAAACTGTATTATTAATTAAACATCTGGTTGTTTTAGTTAAAAATTTTTTAAAAGAAGTCATTCTTCACACCAGACATGATGTGAAATACTGAAATTGAAAATGTCTGTGTGTGCATTCAGAAGTAAAGATTCAATAGTTTTTGTCAAATGCTCGTATGTTATGTGCAGAGAAATGCAAAGTGACTGTTCTCAAGGCTGTGCAGCAGCATCCACCCATCCATCATCTCTACACCTTAATCCT
>NW_007577731.1:1459744-1462645 GCF_000690725.1 Stegastes partitus | reverse complement strand
AAAAGGGCTCGAGCTCACAAAAATGCGACCCAGCTTTTGAGCCGATCTGACCTTTGAACTGAGCAGTCAGCACAGTGTCGAGACTCTGCTGCGTCCTTGTTTGATTGAAAGCCAACGGAGAGCAGGACAGACGCACAGACAGACGTCCGTCAGCGCCGCTGATGTTCAGGCCGGAGGTGAGCAGCTTGTGTCCGTCCACAGTGAGCTGAGCTCTGGACTGGAGCTGAGACAAGACGCCCTGGATGGAACACAGGCCCTTTGGGGGAAAAAATCAGAAAAATTTGCTTATTTTAGTCGCTAATTCAATAAATACATTTTAAAATCTCACTCAGTATGCTGTCTCACCTCTATGCTAAGGGGCAGGCCTCTGTCCTGTAGCCACGGCCAGCTGTGCCACATGCTTCCTCTTATTTCTTTGACCACAGGAAAACTTTTCATCTTAAATCTCAGTCCTGCCAGCTGACCTCCGAACTGGGACTGCAGGGTCAAGGCCTTCCCCTCCGCAGAACCGAGCTCCACCTGCACACACAGTCGCCGTTACAGGGTTTAGCTGCTGAAACCTGGGCTTCCATGTGTCTGTGTTTGGGTTTCTCACCTGGATGCTGTTGTTCGCAGGGATTCCCAGCTTCTTCAGATAGTTCACCATGTGTCTGAAGTGACTCTTCACTCTCGTCGTATCGGACGTCTTCACCACGGTCAGCTCTTGACTTAGCTGCAAAACAATTCAGGAGAAGTGGGTCAGAAACATTTTTGAGAATCCTTTTCCATCTGGTTCCCAGTAAAAACCGAAGCACCACGCAGAGAGAAACAGATTCCATCAGACATTTGATCTCTTAATTACAAAAACATACCAACAGGTAGTGAACATGAAATATCTTCGTAAGGTGTCGGGGAGGTATTGCTGCCAGAAAAGCTTCACGGTCCATTTATTCGTGTTTTTGTACTGGAGGGATAAACAGTGTTCTCTAAAAGACATCCCCTCCTTTGGTGCTTTGATGATGGTGGTGCGGAGCGATAACACGTTCCTGCAGGTGTACAGTCAGGTTGAAATCTGGTGTGCAGCTGTGTGGAAGCATCTGCGTTTATTCAGGGTTTTCCTATAATTTGCTGCCTGTCTGCAGACATTATTACGACTGAGTGGTAGCTTGAGTGGTTTTGAAATACATTTTCATACCAAAAACCACCTGAAAATCTGTTTTAGTCGGCCAACGCTGCCCTTACCTTTTGATTTCCCCCACTGCTGCTGAATATGTAAAAGTACGATCCGTTGCTGTGACTCCCAGAATTCACTGCTAGCGCGGCCTTCACAGGGAAACCCAGCTTCTTCAGCAGCGGCATGGAGTGGTTTAGATTCAGCGACGCTTCATTTTCATCCTGCAGCAGCAGACGTTTAAACACAGGAAGAACAGGTGACGTCCTNCACATTTCAACCAGAACACTTCATCTCTGGGACACAGAACCCGTCTCCTTCCTGAGCCTATGATGGCTGGACATTCCCATGGTGGTTGTACTTGACAGAACTGTCTGAACAGATGAACGTGGAACCTTCAGACATCTGGAAGTTGTACCCAAGGATGGACCAGACTGATGGAGGTCCACAGTTTGCTTCCTGATATCTTGGCTGATTTCTTTAGATTTCCCATGGTGTCACAGAAGGAAGAAGTGTGTTTGAGGTAAAATACATCCACAGGTGTGCCTCCAATTAACTCAGATGTTGTCAAATAACCTATCAGAAGCTTCCAAAGCCATGACGTCATCATCTGGGCTTTTCCAAACAGTTTGAAGGCATCTTAGTGGATGTAAACTTCTGACTTTAAAGAAAGTAGTAAAAATTCTAGAAATAATTTTGTTAATCCTAACTGACCTAAAACAGGAAAAGTTTTGTCTAATTTAATGTCAGATGGTGAGAAAATAAAAGGTTTTATGTCGTTTTATACAGTGTGTGTACACGTCTAGTTCCAACTGTACGTCTGTGTGCACATGTTTGTCAGAAACTATGGGTCTGTGTTTCACTTTACCTTCATTTTCAGATGTTTTTGAGTGCCAAAATGTGGTGTCTGTACCTGTGAGGCATGTGGTATCCCTGCACGATGAGAGCGAGCGAGGAGCTGAGTTCAGGGTTTACGGCCATGGAGCACCTCAGCTGAGACTCCGTCAGTCGTCCCCAGGCCTCGACCTGCACCAGATGCCCACAGGTGGGTAAAGTAGAAGAACAAAGCTGTGGGACTTTGACGCTGCCCTTACCTGCAGCGCAGGACTAGTCCGTCCCTGTACGGTGTGTTTCAGTGTGGCTCTGGCCTCCTTGGTGCCTCCATGTGCCCCCCAACCTCCGACGTCCCCCATCACCCGGAGCCTCCAGTGCTGGCAGTGAATATCCAACGAGGCGCTTCGCAGAGGACCTGCACAGGGAATCAGAGTGCCGTTAAAGAGAACAGGTTGAAGGTATGACACCTGAGAGGGCCTCATTAGGAGAATAAAACTGGTGATAAGCAGCTTAGAGAAGCTTTATATTGAATATAGATTTTAGAATGTAGATTTAGTGATGTGAAAATTGATTTTTAACCACTTTGAATCAAGTGTGGTTAAAAACGAGTCAACATTTGTTTTTTAAAGCAAACAGCGACGTCTGCTGGTCAGTCTCTGGTATTGCACTTTGTAGGTTGGCGTTCATGTGACAGGAAATATGAAGTTACATGAAACTGTCAAATTTGAACGAAAAAAAAAAACATAATACACCTAAAATAAAATAACTGTGATGCCACATTATTGGTTGTATGAGTTCTGAATCTGTTCTATAGAAAGAAAAATATTAGGAGCACAGAAACGACCACTGAAATATTCTTACACATCCATCCATCATGTCCACACCTTAATCCTCACCAGGGTGGTGGTGGGCTGGAG
>NW_007577731.1:1420655-1457324 GCF_000690725.1 Stegastes partitus | reverse complement strand
CATGGAGACTCCACGCAGAAAGATCCCGGGTGTCCTCACCGGGACGTGAACCGGTGACCTTCTAGCTGTGAGGCGACGATGCTAACCACCAAGCAGCCCACATGTTACTCAACTAATGTGAAGTTAATTGCATTTAAAAGGCAGTTATTTGTACGTTTCTGAAATTTAACATGTTCGATTACAACATGCATTTTAATACCTTAGTTTTTCTGAGAGACATTAAAGTCTGCAGCTCAGCGTCGTCGACCGTCATCGAGACCTGAGATCTGACAGAAGTTGTGGAAAAAACCAGGGACCCAGAAGCCTGCATCCTGTCTGGACCACCCAGCTCCTAGAAACACAAACAAGCAGTGATTAGAAATAAAATAGTAGATCATTAGAGAGGGTAGAGAGGATGTTTAGATCATTTACTTGAGCATAATTAGCAATAATGTTAAAATACTCTGTTGAAGTAAGAGCCTTGAATGCAAAACCCGACTTCCTCAAGCCTCTAAATCCAGAGAGGTTTCTTGGCATTTGTGTTTTTGCTCCCATCACATTTTTAATCCCTCAGAAGTTATTTTTCACTGAAATATGAAGTCCCACACCTCTATGGAAACAGCTCAACCATGACTAGAGGTGGAGAGTAGATGATGATGTGGTCATAATGCCATAAATCATAAAATATTTTACAGTTCAAAAAAAAATTCTTGAATCATCAAGTACAAGATTTCTACCACTCTAAAACTACTATTTAGCTCTGTTTAAACACAGGCTGCAGTTTAGCTGAATAATCCCTGATTTGTTGTCACTGATGGCATCTTTTATCTTTTTTTTTTGTTCTTTTTGTTTGTCTGTTCGTTTGTTTTTTGCCTAATTCCTAAATGAGACATGTAGAATAAAGGGATTTTAATTTAATAAATTTAAGCTTTGGCTGGTCTTCCTGAAGGAGCTGCGCTTTACACATGATTAGCTCCATAAAAAAGTTGTACATCTGACAATTCATGATGTTTTTACTGCTTCTAGAGCTGATAAATGGTGTAATAGTGGTGCTATTAGTGCCATTCTCATTAAGCACAATGCTCGCTTACAAATCATATGTACTATATTATTAAATCATTGATTCGTTAATGTGCACATTACTTGACTTTTGCAGCTGGAGCAAATTTTAGTTTCTTCATATAGCACTGGGGAGCTTAATCTGTAATAATAAAGAATCATTTATGAGTCAGTTTATATTTCATTTTAATAATCTAAATCTGCAAAATAACTTAAAACATTCAAATAAAAGCAGTGGAGTAAATCGAAGAATATTTATGTCCAAAACATGGGAGAGTAGAAGCAAAATAAAGCGAATAACATGGAAGTACCTCAGTATATAAAAGCTGTACTTCCCTGCTTGTACAGGATGTGAGTGGATCTACTGAGAACATCATCGATCCTGTTCAGTGATGTCTGTACCTGAATCACGGTGCAGTTGTTGTAGTACACCAGCGACCCCTGCAGGCCAGACTGTGACACCACAGCTCCACCAGCCCTGACGGAGCACTCCTCCATCTGAACCAAGGCCTCGGCATCGTGCCGGAGGTTTCCAAACCTGCTGGCCACTCTCAGCCGGCAGCTCTTTGGCAGACCTCGGAGAGCAGGAAGGTCATGGTTGAGCTCAGCCTCCAGGCTCAGATCTGGCCAGGCCCTGGCGTGAAGCCTCAGGAGACCCCTTCTGCCCTCCAGATCAGTGTCCAGCACGGCTGTCCAGACACCCTGACGGTCCAGCACCACGGAGCCGTTCACATGAGCCTTTAATGAATAAGAAGCCTGTTGTCACTGTGACTTAATGAAATCAATCTTCCACAAATGCTGGATGTCTCATTTCTTTCTTTTTTTGAAGCATCATTGGATTCTTCAAAGGTTGTTGTGTCCTCCTTCAACCTTCATTCATGTTTGTAAGAGTAGTTTGTCTTTGCTCCACTTCATTCAAACCACTGACTGTATAATTAAAACTGGCTGTAACACGATTCATTCATTTTGTAGTTTCTATTTTTTGCTCTCTGTGATGGCTACAGAAACAAAGGCAGAGCTGATTACAGTTTCATGAAGCAATCATCCAAAAAGCCCCACCTGCAACACTGGGCACGTAGACTCCAGAGCCCACAGCCACCGAGTCCGTCCTCTGCCCTCTACGACTCTGTGGGCTCTGATGTGACATGTTCCAACTTTAATAACCAGAGCTCCAGCATGCTCAGGGCCTCCAGGAGCCGTAGCCTCTATGGAGACGATCTGTGGCAGCCCCTGACTCCTCAGGCCGGAGAAGGAGTGGATGAGGGTCCCGCTGAGATGTGGAGTCCTGCAGTGCTGCTGCAGCTCCAGAGACAGATCCTGGCCGTCTGCTCTTAGAGAGTAGGATGCAGTCAGCCGGCAAGGAACCACCGACAGGAGGCCTTGCAGAGCCAGAGACACGGGGAGGACGGTGCCCTGTGAAACAACCAGAGGTGGAGGATGTCCGTTAGCTGTGAAACTCTGCAGGATTTGGGTATGAAGCGTCAAACCAAGCAGCTGTAACATCTTTGGAGTTGTTCTGCTCTGGTGCTTTGACAAACGAGCTATAGCGTGTCCTTCTAATGGGCTGGAAACTCCAGTTCAAAGTTAACATAAACACGTGTACCCGTACGTCTAACTGCGATGAAAGAAATGGAAACGTACACTCACAGTTAGAGATAACTGCAATGTTTTAATCTTAAACATGTAGGATTGCACAAAGCTGATGACTTTCCTACCTGTAGTGAAGGGCAGTAGCTGGTCACATTGGCAGAGTAAGAAGACTCCTCAGCTTCCGTCTGGGAAGCTTTGATTCTCCCCAAATTACCCCTAAAATAACAGCGTCCCAGCTCCAGGCCAACCTCCACACCGGGTAGGAGCGCAGGTGAGACGTTGAGGAGCAGCGCACCGTGGGTAGGAAACTGTAGCGTCTTTATCGCCTCGATGGAGTGCTGCACAGACGCCCTCAGGCTCAGGTGGGGGTGACACATGAGGGACATACTAAGACTGGCCTTCTGCTCCCCCTCAGCCTGGAGAACGGAGCTGAGATGTGTGGAACAGCCAGAACGAGTGATGGAGATGTTGACGGAGGTCTGTGGCGGCAGGAGAGTCTACAGAGGCAAAACAAAATAAAGAAATATTAGGACACAAATCATCACGATATAAAGCCACAAAACACAAAACACAGCTTGTATATTTCACATTCTTTCATATTCTTGTAAGAGCTGTGATGACTTTGCCCCAAAATATGGTTTAAAGCTACAGATCGTAGTCCTACTGCACATTTTCGCTACGTTTACGTCTGTACAACAACATGACTGGATCATTTGGCTGTAATAAAGCAGACGATTTGGGGGAAAGGACGGGGCATGAGTCATATAACTGCCAGCTTGGTGTTATGAAATTCTCCAAAAGATTATTATTTAGGATTCTTGAAGTGTTGCGTCTCTTCCTTAAAGTCACTGTTGGTACCAAACACAGCGGCTGTCATTAGTTTTGCATGGATTCTGTTCTAAATCAAAGAAATAGAAGAAGAAAAAAAGTGGGACTAACGTGGCACGAGAGGGAATTTACCTTGTGGGGATCAGTTTGGTTTTTTTCAATGCACACAGAACAGACAGCTGGCAGACTGTGAGGAGATATAATCGCTGAATTTGACAAACTGAACTGGATTTAAATCACTGACTTCAGGTTTCATTTCATCTGACACTGTTGAGAGACTTCAGAGTCATGTTTTTAACTAGAAGCCACTCCAGAGCTTACATTCCTTACAAACTGGTTTTCTTTATACCGGTACATGTTGGTGTTTTCAGTTTAACTTGTGCTACACTGGAAAGCCAAGAGTCATCCTCCAAGCTGGAGATGTTTCTTTCACTTTCCTCCTGGTGGGAAACACTTTGTCTTGTTTCCTCTCTAACCTTCAGTAAGAAACATCGCTGACGGACGAAAACCTCCCAGCCGGTCCTGCTGTCCTTCCCTCCCCTGTGCTGATCTGCCAGGAGGAGCACAGAGCACCCATCGCTCTCCACTTCAAACCGGGCCCGACTCGCTGCGGTCGACATGCCAACGGACATCACCTCTGGCGCTCTAGCCAGGTTCTGCCGGAGCGTGGCTCTGAGGGAGGCCGAGGGCTCCGTCTCAGCGGTGATGTTCATCAGAGCGGAGCGGGCGTTGATGGACACTCGAGCAGCTGCGGAGAAGGAGGAATCACGGAGCTGGCCCGACCCTTGGAGGTCCACTCTGTTTGGGATGATCGGGGCAAGAGAGGCCCAGTGGTGCTGGAGGCTCCAACCCACCTCAGCTCTCTGGCCTCTCAGTAGCACAGACAGGAGGCTCTGGAAGGAGTCCTGCTGGTTCTCAAAACTCAGAGATCCTTTCAGTCTGTCTTTTCCTGCCTGTCCGTATACATTTAAAGAGGTTTTATGTGGTATATCCCCCTCAGTGCTCCCAACCTGCACCCACATCAGCCTCCCCACCCCCGTGCACCGCACAGACACCAGCAGACTGGAGCTGACTGAGTCCCATTCTGCACTAGCATCTGCCCAGATGTGACACCAGCTTTCCAGCCTCATCCGACCTGCCACTGCAGCCTTGTGCGTAACGCCTCGGCTCCCATATTCAAGCAGCCCATGCCAGCCATACAAGCCAGGCCTCTCCAACCTCAGCCCCACATTCAAGTCCGTTCTCCAGGATCCAGCTACCACCCCGATCCAGAGAGCCCACCTCTGAGGCCCTGGCCGGAGCAGGAGCCTAACGCCAGATCTGTTGGGCACGCCTAAATACGTCAGCAGGAGCACAGAGGAGTGAGTGAGGTTAGCTCTGAGCTCCTTCTGACCGCTGGAACTGTAGCAGCCTTTAGCTTGAGCGCTGAGGCTAACGTGAGCGAGCGACAGGCCGTAGCAGAGCCTGTTGTGTGGTCTATAGGAGCGAAAGGCTCGTACCTCCACAGGGCGATCTGCCACATTTCCATAGCACTGAGCTGAGAGTCGGTCTGCAGTGGCGTCCCCTGTGCAGTTCATCTGTGAAAACAAAACCCCTGTTGGCAAAGTTTGTTTTTTCTGAAGGAGGAGATGGAAGCATTTCTGAGGGATTACTGAACTTCAGGCCAGACACATTAAATATCGTGGTAGCGTCATTATGGAACAACATCTGTTTATGTTGGAATTCAGTTTTGAAAATTGGTGCTTCATCTGTTCCTACTGATCACTGAGTGCTGTTGTAGTGGAATAGTGAGTCTACTTTAAATTATGCTAATGTCTCTGTTGTTATAATAAATGGATGCCATACTGCTGTCAGTGAAGATATAGCCAACGTCCTACTAGCTTAGCATAGCACAGGGACTATGAAAAAACCTGCCAATTGGCACACCAGGGGCCTCTTTCACATTTACTTTATAATACAACACAACAATTGAGATATAATGTGCAAGACAGTGAATAATGGTTTAAAATGTAGAATTACTCTTTGAACTATTTCTGTTTCTACATTGGGTAATACTATTTCTGTTCTAACAACACGTAACAGTGTAAAAGTGACAATGTGGTGTTCCTCAGGGATCAATATTTGTACCCTTTTCATTTAGACTATTTTGTCCTCCATTTTAAATTGTACTATTTGTTTTTCTTTTTACTGTTATATGCAGACTTCTAGATCCTTCTGTTCAGCGTACTGAAAGCGTACACACATGGATACTTTCATATGCTAATATCTACAAATGAACACGTGGAAGTTATGTAAAACGTACCTGTAAGGACGTTGGTATGAATCCCTCGAGCAGCTGAATCTGTTGCCATAGAGATGCCGCTAAAAGAGCTGTTTTGTTTTTTGATCCAGCATTAAAAAGGATGTCGACCATCCTGGCATCTTCCATGTAGAGGACCAAACCTGTGTCCACTTTATCTGTTTCTAACTAACAGAGAGAAGAACAACATAAAAGTACAGGACAGGAAAAAGCCATGAATCTATATTTTATAAAAGATATTAATGCTTGTGAAATCCATAATAAACTATGAACTTGGTGGGGACAGAAAACTACACATGACAGTCCTGCACCTGGTAATGTGCTTTGGCTTGAAGAGAGCTTGGTAGGCCTCTTTCCAGCAGGGCTCTGACTTGGTGTTGCAGCCTGGAGGAGTATTGCCACTGTGGGATAAGATGGTTCGTTCTGCCTCCATGAAACTCAGCTTTAAGGTGTTCAGGTCCAGTCTGTAGCTCTGCCTGGGCTGACAGCTGACCGCCATCCTGGGACCACCTCACCTGAGCACTACTGTTGGTCAGTACACCTGCATCCAGAAGACACAAACACTGAGAGACAGGGAGATACATACATTTGTAGAAAATATCTATGTGTTATACTGATATCACAGTGATCACCTGTGGCGTCGAGCACGTGGAACGAGTGAGAAAGTCGTGTGTAGATTTCTCCCCTCCCTCGATTTCCCAGCTGGTGGGTCACATTCACACACAAATGCTCCACACCTGACCAAACACACAGCCAATCACGGGACGTTCTTCCCACCACGCCTTGTTCATCATCATCATCATCTCCGTCCAAAACATCTCCAGGATCCTGCTGATGTCTCAGCTCCACGCTGTACACAGCCTCCATCACTCTAACCCTCAGCTGTCCTGCAACAAAAAAACATGCTTTACATAAGATATTAAATACATCAAGTCCATTTGACCTTTTGACAAGAATTTACAAAAACAAAAAAAGCCTTCATCAGCTGATTGTGTAAGCATCAACCCCCTTTAAAAAGACTCACTTAATACAACACAGGAGCAGCCAAGTGGTGCTCGAAGTTACACAATTAGTTAAATGAAAATCATCTAAGTTAAGTCAATATATCTCAAGTAATTGTGTTATAAAGTATGTGGAAAGTCCAGTCATTGGTGAATCAGTGCTCCTGACACCATGAAGTCAGAAGAACACTCTGTGCAAAGCTTATTAAAAAGCCCCAGTCAGGGAATTGAGTCAGGGAAAATGTAAAAGTCACTGAATATCCCTTGGAATACAGTTATATCCATCATTAAGAAATGAAAGTAATATAGCACAAACGTAAATCTGCCGAGAACTGAGTGACCATCCAAGAAAAAGACTAGTGCGGGAGGCCACCAAGCCACCAGTCAAAGCTTTATAGGACTGCCAACGAGAAAGCCACTGTTGAGAAAAGCTCGTATTAAATCCCAACTAGAGCCTGTGGGAGAGTCTGAAGTCAGCTGGAAGAGACCACACCTTAGCTTTTTGGCCATCAGACTAGACGCTATGTTTGACGGACACCAAACACCGGCATCATCACACAAACACAAACCATCCCCACAGTGAAGCACGGCGGTGGCAGCATCATGTTCTATCTTGATAACAGATTTGGTTGACATGAAAGAGTGTTTTTTTTTGTAAATTTCTGTCAAAAAAGACTAATTATATTGACCATGATTCAATGTTGAAAAGCAACAAATGGGCAGAACTTCCACAGGGGGTGATACTATCAGTCAGCTACACATGCACTATGTAAAGCTTGGATGGTTCCATACTCTACAGTCATACCCCACAACGACAATAAACAGTGTAAGACTTTCACGTGGAGCTTTACCTTCGATTAAGGTGTCAGACTGCCCCAGTGCTCCATCCAACCCCAGGACTGGAGGCAGAATGTTGAGGTTGGTTATGGAGTGCCTCAAGTCCCCTGAAAGATCCAGCTGGAGACCCTGCAAGTCTTTCAGTGACCCTTTGACCTGAGCCAGCAGAGCCTCCTGTCCCTGTGTGAAGGAGCCACGTAGAAACACACTGGAGGGAGATAGAAGGAACACAGTGATGCTTGTCAGATGAATGACAAAACTACAGATCTCTCAGCTAACGTTCTAAAATAAACTTCATGAGCAAACCTGTCTGAGGACATGTTGGCAGCCAGGTCTACATGCAGCTCAGTGGCTGTAGGCAGCAGGCTTTGGGATAAATTTAGCCTCAGTCCTACAGCTCTGTCTTCCCTCTGGAGGGAGTGGGACATCTGGGCATTCAGCATCATCCTGTCCTTCCCATCAGCCTTCACATACACTGAGCTGCTCCCTCTACCAGGCACGGTGGAGACATCAGCAGTCGCCTTCACCTTGACACAACAAACAGGGAAGGGATGAACAACTACAAGATGCCGTATGACTTCAAAAACGTTACATTTTGTGAATACAAAAGCTCAGCCCACCTCTACTGTTTTGGGAATCTTTGATTTGAAGGGGTGGCTGAGAGATGAATACAGGCCGACTCTGCCTGACGTTCCGTTCAGCTGAACGGAAAGCTGGAAAGCAAAACAACCGTTTGGTTCCGGACATTTATTGGAAACTCATTAAACAAACATTAATTAAAATGCACGTCGAGTTTGGTTTCCTCACTTGGCACTCCTGTCGCTCCACTCTCAGTTTCCCTCTGGCCTGATAATCAAAGTCATTGTTGTCTTTTGGAGTCCAACATACGTCTCCCTCCATTATAGCCGAGGAGGGGAGCTGCAGCTGTAACAGCAAGAACAGATGAACTGGTCACAAGTTTGGCCTTTTCTACTGTAAACTATACTGTACAGTGTTGGAGGTGGACGTGGATCACTTACTACACTGCTGTCACTGTTCAGAGCACCATTCAGATCAGTACACTGCACACTGTGAGCATGACATACTGCACCGGACATTGTTTAAACATTCTTGTGAGTGGTGAGGCTTGTTTACCTGAAGCTGATGGAGGAAGTTGGCTTTGACTTTTATTGCTTGGTGACTTGAATGCAAAGGATTCAGCTGAACTTGACCAAAGAAAGTCAGCCTCTCTTTGCTCCCAACCCGCAACCTTCCTCGTACGTCTTTGTGGGTCTGAAGAAGGGCATGTCACAGAGAGAGCTTATATTTAATACATGAATGGTTCCCATACTCATCTATACTAAGCAGGTTAGATCTATTGTCCACCTATGTTAAATGGGATTTTATTGAAATGAGGAAGTACTTACAACTTTCGATGGCTCTGACATTAAATGGCAATGAAGCTCTGTGCAATTTGCATATACCCCTGTCAGTGGTTTTAATGTTGTGGCTGGCTTATATTCCACTGCTCTAAAACGAGTGTGTGCAAACTTTTGCAATGATGGACCCACTGAGATGTTTTTTGGAAGTCAGTGACATCAGACTTGGCTTTTAGGTTCATTTGAAGTCAGCGTTTTGAGTTTGAAGACAGTTTACCTGGTTGCTGGTGACGGTCACGCAGATCTCCGAGTCTGACGGAACCGTGTCCGAGCTGAACGGATGGGTCAGTGCAGAACAGACCTAAATACATCAGAGATCATATTAAAAAATGAAAATCACAGCTCACAGTCATTAACGAGTGCTGTGGTGATAAATTAACTTGCAACTGTCTTACAAAAGGGCTCGGTGGTCGGTAGCCCAGAGTCAGGGTGTGGACCACCTCCCTGTTGCCATGGAAACCAGCTTTCGACTCCAGGATGTAAAGGCCTTTGAGGAGGTCGACGGTGAAAGTCTCCCGCAGGAGGAGAGACTGAGGGAAGCTCTGAAGGGGCTGTCTGTGCGAGAGGGTTGCCGTTAAAGTCGCAAAGTTCTTCACGCTTTTTTTTTTTTTTGCTTTTTCATAAACTATAAGCAGAGCTAAAATACCCCAAGAGACTCATGTCCGGCCAGACAGGATGGGCTACAGACCTGAGGTGGATCATGGCAGTTTTCTGATACATCTTCTTGTCCCTCCTCAGCTCCTCCACCACTCCCTCAAACTCCAGGTCAGTGGACGGACTCTTGGGCTTCGAGAAGCTCATCTTCACAGTCACCTGCCGCTTTTTCAGACTCTGTAAAAGCAGCCACAGCTCATCAGGACATCAAACACATAACAACCAGCCAAAGAATGACAACTTCATCCCATCCATCCATCATCTATACACCGCTTAATCCTCACTAGGGTGGTGGGGGGCTGGAGTCTATCCCAGCTGATTCAGGGTGAAGGCAGGTTCACCTGGACAGGTAACCAGTCTATCACAGCGCTACACTTAGAGACAGACAACCAAGCACACTCACATTCACACCTACGGACAATTTAGAATCACCAATTAACCTCAGCATGTTTGTGGACTGTGGGAGGAAGCTGGAGAACCCGGAGAGAACCCACGCTGCACGGGGAGAACATGGAGACTCCACGCAGAAGGATCCTGGGTGTCCTCACTGGGACGCAAACCAGCGACCTTCTGGCTGTGAGGCGACGGTGCTAACCACCGAGCCACCTTGCAGCCCACGACAACTTCATGCTTCACTGAAATCAGTATTGAACACATCCAGTCTAGAGATGCAGCCCAGCGTGTCCACCCACCTTATCAGCAGCGCTCAGGGCAGCGGCTAAGCTGACGTTCTGCTTGCCGTAGGAGGAGGCCATGTGCAGGGTGTGGCTGGATTTAGAGGCCTCCAGAGAGACGTCTGCTCTCAGAGGAGGAGTCCACAATGAGCTCAAGGAGGCAGAGGCCTTCAGACTGCGCTTCCCCACTATGCTCCATCCCCCGACCTGTGGAGGGAAGGACCAGGAGGTGGTCAGGAAGCAGACATGAATGAATGTGCTTTTTTTTTTTTACATAAATATGCCACATTATTGTTAATATCTTGATCATTATTAACCCTTATACCTGGTTTTATTTCAGCTTTGTGCAAACTATTCCAACCAAGTAAACGGAAACTAAATGATGATTCTCATACAGACTGTTCAGACAGAGCAGCCTCTCCTCTCCTTACTTGGATGTAGGTGGCAGCTGGCGAGTAGAGCTCCAGACGGGCCTCCCGCTCCCTGCCCCTGTCCCTGTAGAAGCCCTCCAGGATGAGGTTACGGATGGTCAGCCACTTGCTGGCTGTCAGTTCCGAGGTGATCTGGAGTGTGTGGCGCTGGAGCTGGTTCAGCTTGTGGGCGGTGTAGACATACAGCCACGGTGTGTCCATGTTAAATGAGCCTGGACGGGTAATAACAGGGAGATGATGGCGCCTCGCTGCACGTATGAGTGCTCCACCGTGTGCAAATTCAAATGATTTATGCAAAGAAAACATCACACATGTAGTAATACAAGATGACTGTGGGGATTTGGGACAGTCGTGGTTTAAGACAAAGGAGCTCTTTCACGTTTATTTCATGAGGCAGGAGCACCGGAGAGGTTTCCAAAGGTTTCCCCCACATGCTGTCTAACTTACAGAAATGCATTTATTTGCAGTATTTTGGTGTTAGACCTTCTTCCTTTCCAGTGTTTGTGTTCCCTGGCAAATTTGGACGGATTTCTGGATGTCTGCAGGCCTCACTATTGGTTTCCTAGCAGCTCATCTTCCCTCTTAGCCTTGTTTCATCAGTCGTCTGCTTCTGGCCATCCTGGAGACTTTCTCAGACTCTGATGTAGAATCATCTCTGCGTGAAGATCAGCAGTGGTCTTCCTTCTGTCTCTAGTCCTTAAAATCTTGAGGTGTCTGACTTCAGTTCACTTTCGTTTCCTGCCTCTTCCTTTTTCTAAGTACCAGTCTCGGCAATTGAGTCCAAAGTCCATTTCACCACACTGTGAGGACACTTTCGGTCTTTCCGTGCTCGTCTAAGAAACCATCCAGCATCATGACGTGCTTTATTTACACTCAGCTCTTGACATTTTACTGTTTTGAATGAGGAATTTCAAACTGAATTCACCTTTTTATATCCATATCTGAGAAGTCAGAAATGAATCAAGCATAACTTTCAGCCACTAAAACTAATTTTTCTGCTGAGGAATGGAAGTAAACAACTCTAATTTGACATTTCAGTGCTTCACTAGTTTTTCTTCTTTTTTTTTTTTTGGTAAAACAGTAAATTTGAAAATTCCTGGATAACAATAATAATCATATTTTAGCATTAAAAATACCATTTTGGTCAAAGAGCTTCTACATACTGCTGTGTTATTATTGTGTAATTTATAAATACAATCTAAGGCTCCAGAAGCCAATGTAGCATTAATGTACATGTATATAAATGAATACTAGTAAAAGAATCTGGAAATCTGTGCTCATGTTCACACGTATCTGGACAATGAGGCCCAATGGTTGACATTTAGTGGAAAGGGGCACATGCAGAAAACAATCCACCAAATTTGTATGTACAAGAAATATCTGATGTAATAAATCACATGAAAATGCTAAGAAGCAGTTCAGTCATTCAATCAGGAGCGGGTGTTTGAAGAGCGTTAATCCAGTAAGCCTCGCGCTACCCCGCCTCAGAGTGGTGACGTGACACGTTTAATCCCACAGAAACACAGTGACGTTATTACATTTCTGTGGGATTTACGTTATTGTTCTTAATGTTTTGCAATTCATGTCTTCCAACAGTGCATGTTGAACGTCGATTGGCTGCAGAGTCACAGCCAGTTCTGGCACCAAGACGTCATGAATAAATGCATTTCTGCAAGTAAGTTAGAAGACTGTCTTTTTGAAACGTTTGGAATTTGGGACAATAAGACAGTTGTTTTCTCACCTTCCCACTTCTTCTGCAGGGCGTCTTTCGGGGGGCTTTTCCAGTGTAACCCAGCCACCAGCGGCATCAGGTTGTTGTAGTTGATTTTTAAGTGCGTGCTGCTCTCAGACCCAAACTGAGTCAGGTGGGAGTGCAGAAGCTGAGTCCTGTAGTTCAAGTTCTTCTCTGGTACCTGGAGGTTGAACTGAAATGAGAAGAGGGTGAATCTGTTATTTTTGGTAAGGATGCACAATATATTAGCAACCGCATCGGTATCGGCTGATATCAGTGTTTTGTCCCATATATCAGTGTCGGTCTGATGAACACATTTAGCCGATGATTGTCTAACATCAGCGCCTTCGTGTCTACATTTGATATCGCTGCTATTTCACAGATGTTTTTACCTAAATGGTCCTGGACTTAAATATGTTTAAATATGTTATACTTTTGTTATGTAATAAAGAAGACTATGTGGTCTAATTTCGGCTTCTTTTGAATAGTTTTCTCACAGTGCTCATTTTTCGGTGTGAACAAAAATTGAATATCGACATCGGTAATATCAGTTATCGCCGATATCAGAAATCTTAATATCGGATATCGGTATCGGCCAGAAATTTTAATATTGTGCATCATTAATTTTTGGTCATAAAAACACAGTTATATAGCTTGGAAAGTGCATCGAAAAGCATTATAAATGTCTGTGTGAACAGTGTGTGTTGGTTTGAAATAAAAACCGTCTTCTACCTCCAGTGTGTAGCTGGTGTGATTTTGCGTGGACTGGTTTTTGAAGGACTGGCTCAGGAGAAGCGTGTGTTTGTTGTTAATCTCGTCCCAGTGTTTGCCGTAGCTCATGTCCAGGGCTGATTTAACGTGGCTGGAGCTTTCTTCGTGCCTCAGGTGGATCTGAGAAGTACAGACAAACACCTTCAATCACAGCGAAACCTTCTGCTTTCTGCTCAGTTAGGGCTCATATTAGAGGCTTGTGTGTTTTGTTATATCTGCAGTCACCTTGTGGTTGACGGGAGCCGTGCTGGAGCAGTAGAACTCGTGATCAGCTCTCATGATGTATGTGAGGTTTGAGTCCGTCTCGCTCCTCAGCCTCTGGGACGTGTAGCACTCCTGACGCAGCTGTCGGGCATCACCTGCAAGGCCGTCAAAAAAAAACTGAAAACAACGCATCAACCACATACGATACGTCTCTAACTGATGTGACGCGTAGTGAAGCTTTTCTTTAGAGTCACACTGAGGCTCCTTTGCACGTCGGCGATATTAAACAGCAGAGATGTTGGATTTGTTTTGACATTTGCGACTAAAACTCATGCAGATGTGCTAAAAGGGATTTGAGCAGTTTGAAAGGAAAATAGGTTTAATATTATAGGATTCAGGTCTTTGTGGAAGGAAGGTTTATGTTTCTTCTTGTGAATTGATTCGTCTCTTCCTAAATGCAGAAAAGTGTCTGTGCTAGCCATCGAATTTCAACTGAACAAATAGGGAAAAGCTCAGGGTCGTTATTACAGCGGCTGAGATGCATTTCAACAATGCTTCTCCATTATCTTGCTAATTATTGCTTTAACCATGGAAGAAAGATGGATGACATTTAGCTGTAAAAATGGAAAAGTTTGTCCACTTCTATGACCACACATTAGCAGAGAAACATCTCACAACCGTTACCGTACGGGACAGTTTATCCAATAAAGCATTTATTCCAATCCATTCAGGTAATAAATCTGCTGTGAGTATGAGAGACGGATGCGAGTGAAATCAGTGGTCGCATACTGCAATTAATTAACCCAAACTCAGTGTTAATGTCTCCTTCAGGATATCAGCATCTGGAACTCCCAACTAGTCAGTCAGAGCTGATGAAGCCTCTTGGATGAGAGGTGGAACGTCTTCAAGGAACTCAAGCAAGTCCAGTTGCTATGATTAATCTACGAGAAGAGCCATGAGCTGGATGACTGAGAATCTTCACAGACAATAACTTAAAGCAATTATTCCATTAGATATCAGATAACTATAAACATCCAACTGATAAATCCAACAAACTCTGATCTTCCTCAGACTTGTTGGGTGTGCGGCTGAGGACCTGACGAAGTGCACGGCTGAGTTCGAAGTCATTTGCATGAACAGTCAGAGAAGTTTAACAGAACATAATGTGACACTCATTTCCTAGTTGTTTCCTCATCACCCCGGAGGTACAAATTCATTCCTGCACCACATCGTTATTGGTCCAATTTATATCTTCTTTTTACTTAAGAAGACCATGACGTACGGTGACTCATCTCTGTGTTCGCTTGAATTTGAGGTCGGGCATTTTTCTGAGTAAAAATTGACAAACAAAAAAAATTTGGACGAGTGGCTCATTAACTACATGGAGAAAGTTGTAGTCATGTGTCACACAGTGAATCAGAAGAGACGACTCCCATCGAGTGAGAGCCGGCTCCCCACTTTTGTTCTTTTTCGCTGCTCAGTGGCTCAGCTCACGGCAGATCTTTGTTTTGATTGGCAGCATGGCGGCCTTGTGGCCAAACACTTGTGAGGATTTAGTGCCACAGCTGATGTTATCATGGAGATGTGATGCTATCTGGAGGAGCCCCTCATCCAAAGAGCAGAAGAGTCACTGAGCTGGTGGCAGGCCGAGGCCTCAGTCTTCCCCACCTGGTGAAGGTGATGGAGGGGAGACAACATCACCTCCACCACCTTCACCAGGTGGGGGTGAAGGTGATGGAGGGGAGACAACATCTGTTTTTTTTTTATGCCAACCTGCACTAAGGACACACTGTTTGATGTTTGAACTGAGTTTTGTTCTGGTTCTGTTCTGTGGGTTTGTTTGCAGTGTTTTGTTCATTTGCTTTCATGATAAATTAAGTTTGAAAGTCTGATTAAAACATTAAACTAAAGTAAGAATGCCTGCTTTTGTAACATATAAATACACAGAATTAAGCTGTTATAAGGCTTCTCATAAAAACACTACATTCAAACACACACAGCGTTCACATCTGCCAAGTTTGGCTCAAATATGAGGCTACAGATGATAATAAATTAAGAGCCGTTTGGGAGCCGAAAAAGCCGAACTTCCCATCACGAGAGAGTTGAGACCAGCAACACTAGAAGCCAAGAAATCAGTTTGTTCCAAACATGCATTTTTTGAAAAGCGCAAGTCAACAGTCAAAATGAAACCAAGGATTCAACTTCTAAACCCTCATGTTGACGTAGTTTATGAGAAACCTCCACACTACAATAGAAATTCTGCCACTCAGTTATGGCTTTTGGTTTTGGTGTGCCATCCCGAGGTTTCAGTGGCCCGATATGAGACATTTCTGGGGATGCCACTGAAAAAATAACAGCGAGCTAAACTGCAGCTCCAGAACATCAAACCAGACATTTTCCTGTAACTCACCTCCCAGTCCGTACTTGAGCCTGAGCACAGAGCTCCACAGCGACCCCCTCTGCTCCATCAGGCCCAGCATCCGGCTGCCGACCACGCCGGGCAGCAGCAGCTCCGCCTCCACAGAGTACTGCCTGCTGCTGGTGTCCCGCCGGCGCTCCAGGGCCACTGGCAGCAAACATCAGTCACACATCTACCGCTGCCTCCAGAGTACCACACGACAGGATGTGCTTTAAAAAGTAAAACACAGCTAGCTACCTGACAGCGATGCAGTTTCTCTGAACACATTCTTCACGGTAGCAGAAAAGCTGGTCTTCCTCCCTAACCCACGAGTGACGTTAGCAGACAGGATCACGGGGTGGGCGTCGGCGGCCATCTTGGCTTCGACGTGGTAGCGTGTCCTCTGCTCTGACAGGAAGGTGTGTGTGTCCACCAGACCCTGGAGTGGACGACAACATTCAAGTCGCTAAGATCTGAGAAATGATTTGAGGTTAAATCAAAAGCAGAAAAATCTGTTGAAAACTCCTACCATGATGTAATAACGAACGCCATCGATCAGGAGCTCCAGCTTCCCTGACTTGGTGTTCCTCTCTTGTTCCAGTTGCCCTGAGAAAAACAACACGTGTTCAGCGTTGTACCCCAACAGAAGACAGAACCTTGTTTCTACCTTGTGTGTCTCTGGGATCCACCTTGTATGTGGATGGTTTTCACAGGATGGTTGATCCTCAGCAGAAACCTGTGAGGGTTGAAGGCCACGTCAAGAGACATATCCCTGGGGACGGAGGACTGAGGAGTGGCCAGGAGGAGGTGGACGGAGGCCTCTCTGGGAAGCCACGCGCCTCTCTGAAACACAAACCGTGAGACTGAATGAGGAAAACCAGCCTTTGAATGGCATTTATTACATTTAGCAGACGCTTTGAGAGTAGATCACATTCATGCACCAATGGTGACAGAGCTGCCATGCTAGGTGGTGCCTGCCATTGGGAGCAACTTTCGGGTTCAGTGTCTTGCCCAAGGACACTTCAACTGTGGAGGGATCGAACCACCAACCTTACGAGGACAACTCGCTCTATCCTATTGTGGCCAAAGGGATCTCACAGAGGCAACAACAAACTCACTGATCCACTGGTACATCCTAATATTTCCTTCTACCTGATGATGTAGTGAGTAAGCAGCCTCCAGCAGATAGTAGTGGAGGCCTCTGTCCAGCTTCAGCAGCCTGAGGGAGAGGTGGACCGGTCCTGGAGGGGGGACGGTGAGACCGGTGGCGGGCGACGGGTAGGATCCGTTGGAGCAGAGCTGCCAGCCGATCATCTTGGACCCTGCGAGGAGATCAATGTTTGGTGAGTTTTCTGACTAGCATGTGCACAAACGTAATCTAATAACCAGTTACTCCCATAAAAGCATGTCTATCTATGCAAAGTGTTGATTTATAGTGAGTTTGTATTTGACCAGTGGGTTCCTTCTGGCTGTAAATGGAATAAAAGATGGTAGGACGTTGTGTTTGAGGTGTTAGTGATAGATTACACCTATTTGTAGCTCGTTTAAAAAATGAATGATGAAAAAAATGATGAAAATCCTTTTTTATTGACCTTGTCTTATATACTTGGAGTGGTGAAATACAAACTGATATGAAGACGTTTACTTCTGCCATACCACGTCCAAAAATTATGCATATGCCTTGGATTTTAAATTTTTCTTTTTTAAATGCAGCTTCTAAACCATTCCCACAAGTTCTGGTCAGTTCTACTATGTTCTAGCATATTCTAATAGGTTATAAAGTGAGAACAGCTGTATCATCACGTGTCGTGTACAACGCCATACGTTGTTGGACTCACAGGTTTTCGGCGTGCAGGTGGTCTTTTGGACTCGACTCTTTGGCCCCTTTATCTCCTCTCTGTGGTCTCCGCTGAGCTGAAACACTCTGGAGCTGCACGAGGAACATGACGGTTATTTATTTTCACTTACATGTGAAAAGTGCAACACAGTGAACTAAGGTGAATATTTTTGCAATATTTTATGGCATTTTTCTCATGTTTGCTTTGCATGGTTGTGATCTGCAGAAGCTTAAACAGGAAATGTCTTTTTTTTCAGTCTGAACTAACCTGCGTCCCTAAACAGCCTCTAAGTCCTTGTCGTCAGAGTTCTGACTAAACTGAGGAAACAGACATCTTCACCACTACAGAGGATGTACACCATCGCCCATAAAGTTGGAATTATTTTAGTTTTCAGACACATTAATCTTTTTATTTCTATTTACATGCATCACTTTTGACCACGTTCAATGATTACATCCTGAGTTCCAGTTACCAGGTGAAACCAATTCTGACTTTGGGATCTAACCAAAGAGTTGGACGTCCTGCTCATCAACAATCGAAGCATTGATCCGTGGTATTTTTTTCCAACTTTATGGGCAACGGGGGTGTTTTGAGGCGGAGCACCTCAGAGAGACAACGTCCATCAGGTCCTCCGGTGTGTTCAGTGTGACTCGGACATCTTGGCCCTCCTGAAGCTGAACGCTGCCGTCCAGGCTGGTGGAGCTCCTCAGATCAGCGACCCACTCCACCGCAGCCTGACCCAGAGCGCTGTCCACCCCCATCCTGGCCGACAGTCCCACGTAGGCGCTGAGGACAGACAGACCAGTTACACTCTGCAGATGCACCAACGAGGTGGGAAAAGTTTGAGGACGCATAACGAGGATGTACTTGGGTTTGATGTATCCGCTGAGGGAGAAGTGAGAGGTGTCCCTGTAGCTGACATTGCCCTTCAGACGCAGCGATAGAAGGGAGGTCATGTTGATGCCCAGTTTGACAGGAACGCCAGACAGGGACGGCAAAAGCAGCTCCTCCGTCATCAGCACGGCCCTGTGGTTCAGCTGAACCTCCTGACCCTGGAAGAGGAAGGAAGGCAGAGTGAGCGGGAGGCACGATGGGGGGTAAACCCACAGGGAGGCCACAGTCAGAGTGAGAAACTGAAGCAACTACCTTGAGCAGTTTCACAGCCAGTCCGGCCACGCTCAGCGACACGTGGTTCATCTGATTGTAGAGATCTTCACACGTAAACACACTGAGCTCGTTCCCAAATACCTTCACGCCAACCCGACACTTGGGCTCGATCTCCGGTTTCCTTCTTCCAAACAACTGCAACAAAGACATGTGGCACAGACAGTGAACGTGATCATCTTCTCCTTCTAAATGCACAACCATCTTTGACCCACTGACTCGCTGCCAATGCCCATCTAATATATGTGATATTTATAATGTGGTTTATTGTTTATTTATTTTTCCTTTTTTGATGTCTTAATATTAAATACTCAATGCGCTTTTGAATTTCCCCTAGGGATAAATAAAGTTATTCAAATAGAATAGTCAGAAACCTCTGGAAAAACAATTCCTATTTTTCTATTTTCCAATATTTGATAAGTGACATAACATATCTGAGCAATTGACTGAATTTGGTTCATAAATATAATAATATAATAATATATAAAATAGATGGACTGGCGACTTGTCCAGGGTGTCCCCTGGCTTCGCCCTAAGTCAGCTGGGATAGGCTCCAGCCCCCCCGCGACCCTAGTGAGGATTAAGCGGTGTATAGATAATGGATGGATATATATAATATAAATTCTACGAGGCATTGAAAATAGGAAAAAAAATATTGTTTTTTTTTCATCTGTCATTTGAGATGTGTAGAAAAATCATGTTGTTAATCTGATTTTTATTTATTTTTTAGCATTTTTACTTGCTACTTTGTCAGATTTCACAATTAAATTACAGATTATTTAAGCTAATGGGCTAAAAAATAATAATGATAAAAAAATAAAATAAAAATGGGGCAACTATTTTGAAAATCTACAATTGCTTTTGTCATTTTTCAGAAAAATACCAAACATTTGAAGTTCTCAGATATTAACATCTGCTGCTTTTTCATCTTTTTTTATATCGTAAACTGATATATTTACATTTTAAATTGTTGGTTAGATAAAAGGCTAATTTGTGCAATATAAAAATCTACCTCGCTGCTACACAAATATTTAGTGCTAAACAACTAAATTTGTCTTTCTACTTCAACATTTATATATTTTTTCTTACTGCACTTATATTGCTCTATTTTTACTTAGAGTTTGTGGGATTGCATTTATTATTTTTTAGGCTTTTTCTTTAAAAAAAAAAACGGGAAATGAGAACTAATTTCGTACCACAAATATGTGAATGTGAGCTGGCATGACGAGTAAAGTTCCTTGAATTCTTTAATCCTTTGAAGACATCAATTTAAAACTTAATCATGGGTCTCTTTAATGTATTTTGTCAGGATTTAATCAGTGCTCTAACAGTGAGTTCTGAGAGGCTGAAACCTGGAATTCAACAGCTCCGGTCTTATCACACGTGGTCACATGTTCAACCTGATGCCCTCACGGCTCTGCTCAGATAACAGCCTGCTGACTGGGACCTCACCATCGCTCTGGCCTGCTTCAGGTAGTCGCTGCTGCTGCTGCTGCTGCTGCTGGATAGACACGCTTCTTTTTCTCCTTTATGGCCCTCATCTGTTCTTCTTCTCGTCCTTCTCGCCTCCTGTTTTCCGTTTTGAGGTTCGCCGTCTGTCTGCTGACCGAAAACGTTCTTGAAAAGCAGTTCAGCGTTTTCAACGTGAAGGTCCACCTGAGTCAGGATACAAAATATAGACGTTCATTTTAAAATAACAAATGTGTTTTGTATAATACTCGACTAAACGGCTAAAAATCGAATGCAAACCCACTTCCAGAAGGTTGTGGGCTCTGCCGTGGAAATACACAGTCAAGTTGGCAGAAGCTGATCTTGGCACGAACGATTTCGGGGAGAAAATCAAAGTTGTTTCCACGTTTTTAACTCCGACACCTGAAACAAATAAAGCAGAAAAAAAGCTGCAGGCTGCTCATGTAAACACAAACACTTCAGTGTATCAGTATTGGTTCGTAGCTGTGCATATTATTGTCCATAAACTTAATTACTTTAAACTATCATTACCTGAGGCCACAGTATAATCTGAATAGGAGGAATATTTCAAAAACTCTGCTTCAAAATCTCTGCTGATGATGTCGTCAGGCAGCGACTCGATTAAAGTCTGCTTCGTGGGGTCCTCGCTCCTCAGGACATTGGTTAGATGACTCCACACAAAGGAGCCCACTGGAGGAACAGAATAAGAGAGGAGAAAATGATGTGCAAGGAGGTGAATAGAACAGGAAAAGACTGCAGAGGACTCGTCTGTTTGTCCTTTTCCTCATAATAAGTCACAGAAAATATCTCAAAATTCATATTCGTCAACATAAATCAAACCTGCACCTCAGCGGTTCTCAAAAGGTGGATGAAATAACTACATAGAAAGTTAGAATAGCATTCTTTTTAAATGTGTAGGTTGAAATACTGCATAATAAATCATCTGAGTTGTATTAAAGTCCAAATACTCCTTAATCGTGAAGTGTTTCCACTATTTTGTCCACCACCTTCCCTGAGCTGCCACCTCTCTGGCTGCCTTGAGCACCTCTTCTGCACAGAGGTTTAAATCAGACCTTGGCTGGAGGTCTCGTTCTTCAGCGTCGTCTTCACCGCTTCAAACGCGTCCCGGTCGGGGCAGCGCATGAGCTGCTGGTATGCGGCGATTCTGACCTCGGTATCCTCCCGGGAGGAGCCGTACAGCTGCAACAGCACGGACCTCTGAGGGAAGGAAGCTGCTGTCAGTAACCGATGCGAGACTCTCACTCACCTCGTCACCCCTTCACCTCCACCTCAACCCATCATGAATCAATTATCGCTTCACTGAGACACTCGGCTCATGAAGACTTGCTGACAGTTTCCACTTGAATCATTCTGGGGTTAATGTTCAGGCAAGAACAGGGTACATGAATCCAAAAAATCTGCATCAACTCACATCTTCTGAGCAGGGGAAGCGTCTAAAGGCTTGGATGGCAGCGAGTCTCAACTCTGGCGGTGTTGAGTGTCCCAGAATGCAGCGGTTTAGCAGAGGAAGGAAGGTAGAAGCAGACAAACCGGCGTTTCCCACTGATTTCAGAGTATAAAGAAGCTGTTGGACAACATGAGGAATGCAGCCTGAGCATTGTTGATGTCATTTCTTTGACAATACAGCCACTTACATGACATGATGCATACATTTAATCATCAGTACCTCCAGATTTGAGGTACGTCTGAGTAGATTCTGGTGTTTCAGCAGAAGACAACTGGACTTCTCATCTTTTGTCCAAGAAACTTTCTCAGTTCTGACTGGTGAGGAGTCCCAGGTACTTATTCATCCCACCTCCAACTCAAACGTCTCAATTCCTCGTAAGAACCCAAGAATCACGTGCCTCCAGATGTGAATGTTTGTGAGACTGAAAGGTTTCAGGACAGCATTACAAGTACCTGGTAAGTGGTGTTGTTGTTCCTCTGTTTGGAGATAATTTGCTTTCTTTAGCCTGAATGTAAACATGACTGTCCTCAGTGGAGAGTCCCTCCCTGTCCTTTAGATTCAGGTGCACTGCTGAGTTTTTGGATCTCCCATGTGGTACCACCATTACCATTCTGAGTCATCTCTCACCAGGCAGTTTCACATCGCAAGTCATGCGTGTCTTTGGCTTGTAAGTGGGCAGTGAGCCATGTGATTTGGGGGTAAGAATAAAACACCTGGGACTCCCCAACGTTCAGTTAGACTGAGGAAGCCCCTTAGATGAGAGATGAAACGTCTTAAAGAACCAAAAAAAAGAAGTCAGTGATATACCTCTGTCACTCGAGTGGGTTCTTCTCCATCGCAGCCGTCCTTCAGGGACTTCTCAAGCGCCTGCATGAAGGTCTGAACCTGAGGGAGTTCACTGCAGGAAGACCTCCGGCACAGCTGATAGGCCAGAGACGATCCCACCAGCATGGCCTTGGACCGCAGCTCTGGGGCCTCCAGTAAGGTCTGACACAAGACATCAGTGTGACTAAAACATCTCACGAGTCAATACAGGAGCTTCGGTGAGAGATCTGGCATCACCCAGAGGTTCCTACATTGATGGAGCCGATGATCTGAGGCGATGGATGAGGGATGAGGGCTATGGTGGTGAGGAAGGAGTGGTCCTGCTCCTCCTCCAGCTCTTTGTTCCTGATCAGCTCAGTCAGTAGCATGATGCAGTTTTCAGATCCACATGCAGGCAAAGCATCCAACAAGGGCTGCCTGTCCACACAGTTAATTCATGTCAGTGTCAGACTCTGCTGTATAGAACCTGTAACCAGCTCCATACATAATAATATGATGGTATAATGTTGACTGATGTAAAGCAGCGATGCATTAGGAGCAGGGTTCAATAAATAGCTCACTGTGTTGGTTGTATACCTTCGTCACAAAGGAGATTTAATTTGCTAAACAACACAAAAGTTATTATTATAATGATAATAACAAATATTAACAGAATGGTTGGACAATTTAGGAAATAAGCGTTTTTGCTTTTGTGCTGAGAAGTAAATGAGAATATTGATGCAACTCTCATGTCTTTACAGCCAGCAGATCATTAGCTTAGCTTAGCTGCAGCTAAGACTGAAAACAGGTGGAAACAGCTAATCTGGCTTTGGCTAAAGGTGAAAAAAAAATGCACCTAGCTGCACTTAAGCTAAAGCTGTAACACATTATATCCCATTTAAATAAATTACACACAAAAAACAAGGTGTAAAAATTGAATTTTGTAAGTTAGCCAGCCCATTTCTTCATGCTATGCTAAGCTATACCATAGTCATGACACACACTAAGATGTCCCTTTTTTCCCTTTTGTCAAAATTTCAAATGTCACCTAAAAATCAAATTTATTTTAAAATATAGCCTGGACAAAGCGAGGTATTTCCTGTAGATGTGAAACGATCACCAATTAGCGCCAAAAGCTAAATGCTGACGCTCACTAATTACCTTGTTACGTTTTGTCGTAGTCTTATGAGGACTTATGCACCAGACCTTTTCTTATCTGGGAAACATCCTGGAGCTTTTGCTGGTTCCTTCTCAGACAATTACCAGAAGCGATTATCTATGACAAGCTGAGCTAACTCACTGCAGTTTCATATTTACTGTGCACACACGAGAGGGGCATTAATCTTCTGTGTTTTTATTCATTGAAGCCTTCATGCCTTTTACTTGTCCCAGTAAGCCATAAACAACATAAGTACTGTATATTAGCATGCCACACAAGCACACACGTCATAAAATGCATACACACACGTCTGACAAATCAAAATGTCAACCATGATAAAATCTGATTTGTTGTGTTCTTGGCAACTGTCCTGCTCTGGCATGTCGGATCATCTGAGAAGTTTCTGTCCCACACAGACTGTCCCTTTATGACTTGCTGACATGCCCAGGGGCCTGTGTGTTTTTCTTATCATAACCCATGAACAGATTTAATCCAGTTTACAGATAGCAAAGCGCAACATATCACAATAACTGCAATTCACAGTGGAAACATGCAACAGCCATGTTGGAGGTGGATTAAAAAACAGATGAAGGAACGACCAAGTAAATGATAAAATATCGAGGACATACTGACCAGTCGTTGCGGCACTTGAAAGACGCTTCTTGCCAAAGTGTCTTGAGTTGAGATAAAGACAGATCTTTTAGCTGGAACACGAGTTGGAGGAACTCTTGTGCCACCTTGGAGCAGATAAACACACAGATGTTGTTGGTATCATACAGTCAATGCAAGTTACTCTACAAATGTTCAAAACCATTCCTGCTCAACCAGAACTAATCAAGTCCTGAAGAACTGTGAAGACAGTTTTTCATCCCATCCACGGCTTGATCCCCACGTCATTAAAACATCACAGGTTCTTAGCCTGACGGAGCCTTTAAACCACCGCCCATGTAAACACACCATGATGAAGGTTGCCAGATTGGATGTGACTGACCTCCTCTGTGATGGAGAAATAAAAACCATTGGCTCACACACAGAAAAGCCTCAGGGGAGGTCAAGCTGTGAATTCTAAATACAAACACACCATCAGTGGTTTGGCAGAGTGCAAGTAAGTCATTCATATTCGTTGCTGAAAGGGTCTGCAGCACCTGAAGCATAAGGCAGGTAGACTGAAACAGATGATCCTCACAGATAAATACACTTAAAAGCAGATCCAGGACCTGCTGCATTTGTGGCCTACCAGCTGTGGGTCTGAGGTGTGGCTGCACAACATCCTGACAGTCTGAGCGGCTTTCTGTGGTGTCGATGGTCTGGGTTTTCCTGGCCTCACAGGCCCCTCATCCTCAAACTGCAGGTCAGTCAGCACACCGGTACCTAAGGAATCTGTAGGAGTAATGAGGACAGCTCGGTCAGGGTGCATGGCTGTCATAGAGGCTAAAGAGTGGAGCTGCTGAGCTGTAGAAGTCTCTGACCTGCTCTGACAGGAGCTCCTGGCTGGGCTCTGAGCAGGAGCAGCGTGGACACCGTCTGGGTCTTTACCAGGCCTGCAGCGCCGGACCACGTCGCCATAGACACAGTTTCAGTGCAGTTAACCTCTTCCATCACCGCAGCTCTGTGGCGCTGAGCACAATGCAGTTCCAACTGCACTGACTGGCAGAAACAAAGAAAGAAGCCTCATATCACAACAATGCAACCAGTGCTGACTCAGCATTGTAGACATCTGAAGTGACAAATGGCATCAGTACAACTTTCAACTTCCACTTTCCTCGAACTCAAGAAATAAAACAGGGAACTGCAAGCAATATCTAAGAGCAGGGACACATTTCTGTAACTGCATAATATCATATTGAGAGAAGTTAGGAGTCACAGTCTCTTTTATGAAATCTAAAATGTGGCTGGGGTTTATTCAATTGAGTTGGAGAAATATGGACTCATTTATGCACGCATTTGGCCTAAGAGCAGTCATTATTTAATGACTGGGTCTAAAATAGCTCCACTATGACTATATTATGACCTCAGAGTCTACGGTAATGAGCCATGTCTGCCACTAATTAGTGACCTTTTCACATTTCCAAACATTTTCAGGGCAGAAGACGTCTAAACTCACCGTGTCTTCAGTTAGAGCGACTGAATGAGGCCAAAAGTTTGCCAGCCTGTGCTGCTGGCACCGTCTCAGATCCCTGGTCTTCAGCAGCACAGGCCCTCGCCTCTCGTACTTGCTGCTGCAGGTACCGTACACGTCGGTCTGAGGAAGCGGTATCGAAGAAAAGCCCATTTAAAAACCCTCTGAATCTGGTATATTAAGGATGATGACATAAATGACTGGAACAGAGCTGGTTAGTGAGACTAAGACACGCGTTAAAGACTGGAACACTTGTGCAAAGCCTCCTCACATGCACGCATCTTTTTACATGCATTAAATAGAACAGGGTCTCCATCAACCCACCTCCTCCTCTGATTCCAGTTTGGAGGCCACAGGGGCCGTCTGGAGCATGCTCAGTAGAGCCCTTTTTATGTTGAGAGCCCACACCTGCTCCCCCTCCTGAAAACAGAGGGCCGTGACCTTTCCCCCTCGGAGGGAGAACTTGAGGCGCGTCCTCTCCAGCGCCTCCCTGGGAAACAAAAACACCAGATGAGCCCCCCGAGACCAGAGAACACAGACAAGTGGAGCATCTGAACAGAGTATCACATTCATAGGAAAAACAGCCGTGGCATTCCAAAATGATCTGCTCTGACACTTTCAATACTATAAACAGAGAACAGATGCAAAACGGCAGATCAGAAAAGAGTCGTTCACTGACGGGACGGTGTTACCTCAAGCTCTTTAACCGCTGCACAGAGTGCTCCTTCTGGGGGGAAAGCCGCTTTATCTGCGGATTCCTAATCTGTTGAGACAAGCAAGCCCATGAAACCACGATATTACATGATTCTTTTGCAGCGTTTTATCACCAGTTTTGATAAAGCTGACCTGCATCATCAGGTGACAGTTGGACACCACGTCGATGTCGACCACACAGTCCAAAGCCAGTCCATTTCTGCCGGCGCTGGAGCCATGAAGAGTGGTGGTGATGGTCGTGCTGTACCTGTAAGTGTACCTCACCCCTTTCTGATAGGGCAAGACGGAGGTAGGAGATCCTGTCGACACAATATAATCACAAAAATGAGCATTTGATTTGCTAAAAATTAATCCTTATTATGGATGTAATTGCATCAAATTCTCACCAGCACAACTTGAATCACAGAGGTTTGGTTCCACCTGAAGACAGTCACCTACTGAACAGAAAGCCCAGTTACAAGACAAGACTTCTAGAAGATCAGCAGGAGAACATCTACTGTAATGCCACATGAGTCGACTCTGTTTTCAGACAAAAACAACATAAAACAAAGTCATATAACTTACCATTTAGCAGGAGCAAAATGAACACAACATGTACACAATTAAGCAGTATCAGTGACCCGGCCATAGCAACCCAGAGTCGCTGCAGGTCCGGCCGCCTCCGAGCCTCCACATGTAAGTGAGATGAAAACCAAGCACTGTTCGCAGCCACTGAATGACCGGGCTTGTACGTGGGCTCCCACACTGACCCACACTGCTCTCAGCGACCAATCAGGAAATACCTCGCAAGCTGGAGCTACAAACATCCACTGAGCCAATTACTTGACACAGCGCCGGGGCCTCACAAAACATTAAGTTTTCTTACGTGCCACCCAGTGACTACAGACGTGAGGAGAAAATACAGTTTATTGGAGGAAAGTTGGACAGTTTGGAGTCTGAGCGAACAATATCAGTCACAATATAGCAGGTAGAATAAAAATGGCACCACAAACAGAGAATTAGAGCTACTGTTCCCCTCCTCTAATAGAAAAACAGATTATTTTATTTAAGTGATAACCACCCACAGTGTCAATATGACCAGGATCAATAAGCCACACAACCACTGCGGGTTTCTAATCACTTAGGAGCTCATTCATTAACTTCTCAGAAGCCAAACAAGTACACTTGAGAGCATGAACACATGAGAAGAGGGACATCTAGTGTCTTCTTGGTACTGGTGGGGAAAAGGTGGGTGCTTTAGGGTGCGTTTGTGTTCAGACCCCAGCCACGTTCTCCAGCCTCCGACTGAGCTGAAAAAACTAAATTACCCGACACGCCTTTCATCCCCATCTCCTTCCCCCATCATTACCCAAGCTGCCTTCCAGTGCCACCTACTTTCCACGATGCACCCGCCGCCGCCGCGGTCCACGCCCGTGCTGCGACGTCAGTCCCTGCGTGCTGTTGTTCGCGGTGCGTTCGGGGACCAGAAAACACTCGGATTCGGGAACTTCACGTGAAAAGAAACTCTACTTAACTCTTTTTCGCCTTTGCATTCGAGGCACGAAGCGTTAATAGTAGTGCGTGTTGTTGCGCTTATAGTGCTGAATATGCTGTGGCCCGTTAAACATATAAATCGATTATACGCGTGGATTAGAGACCATGTCAAAAGTGTAGGACGCAGTTAGAAGCCGGGTTGTGTGACTTTTCATGTGTTTTAGGGCAGTGGTTCTCTCATTTAATCGACACTTGGGGGATTGCAACTTAAATATAAACGACTAAACAGGTCGTTTCTAGAAATAAACACTTCCAAAGAGTTTTGTCCGACGGGCCCTGAACGCCTCTGTAGTCCGGACCAGGGGGCGTAGGTTTGACCGGCTTCTGGGAGCCTCAGACACAATGAACCGTCAGACAGTGAGGGGCACGCATGCTGGGCCCGAGGCATTAGCACGGTTTTAGGACGTTATTTGTATTAATTGTGCCTTTTCCCGGGTCTACGTGGTCGCTCTCGAACGACTCGAACGCTGTATGGAGGCAACGAGGCTCGGCTGGAAGCGGTTGGTTCGTCGAGTTCGATGAAAACGAGGTCAGGATCCGACTAACGCTCGCCCCTCCTGCTGGATCTTTTTTTCCGTTATTTTTTTTTTTATTATTTTTTTATAAAGACAACGAGTCGATAACCATGTCGCTGACCGCTTCGTCTGATTACTTCGCCGCCGAGTGTCTGGTGTCGATATCCAGCGGTCCCGTCCTGCACAGACCCACCCCGGTGGCCCCCGCCAGCCAGCCTGCCACGGTGGGCCTTCTCCCCGGGGAGCCCGACGGGTCGAGCGAGGACAGGGAAGTGCGGGAGACGCTGCGGCTGGAGGGGGCCAACATGATGGCGGTGGCCGGTATCCTCACCGACCTGCACGGCAAGTTCCGCCCCATGTCGGCCTACTCCGAGAGCAGCAACTCCTCGTGCGGCGGGGAGAGCGGCTACACCACGTTGTCCGACCCGACCACCCCTAACATGACCCCCTCCGCCACCCCGGTGCCCGGACAGCAGCAGCAGCAGCCGCTCCGGGGGGGAGGCGGCGCGGCGGTGGGCGCCCCGCGGTCCCCGGTGAAGCGGCACCAGTGCACTTTTGACGGATGCGACAGAGTTTACGGGAAATCGTCCCACCTGAAGGCGCACATCCGGACACACACAGGTACGGAGACAACAACAGTGTACACAACTTTCTGTCCTCTGACACACACACACACACACACCTCCGCTGCTGTTTAATCACTTAGACGTGTTTTGTTCGCGGGGCAGCATGGCGGCGGCGGCGGCTCCCCCTTTTTTCTGCCACCGGTTTGGTACCGTAACGTGGCCAAACAAAGAGGGAAACAGAGAAAACTCCGCTCGGAGTCTCTGACAAAGAAGTAAACTAACAAAAGAACTGGGCTGGACGTTAAAACCTGTGACGAAAGTCTTCCTCCCGGCCCGATTTGCATATGAAATGAACGTAAGACGAAACCTTCGCGTCGGGGAGCGCCGGGTTCACAGGCGGACACGTTAATGGCTGCAGCAAGTGCATGAGCTCGGTCGGGGTTTTTTTTTTTTGTTTTTTTGGTGTCTCTCCGGGCATCACCTCCTGATCCGAGCTTCTGCTGACGAGCTCAGATCTACTTTATCCCTGCAACGTGTAAATTATTGATAAAAGGAGCTGCGGGAAGCGGGCCGTCCGATAATGGACGCTTCAGTCTAATCATTTTAATCCACTGTTTAACGCGTGTTTGCGTTGACAGAGAGGTGAGACGGTTCGGTTGCACCTCCTCACCGCTCAGTCAGTTCCTCCTGTGAGCGGACCCACCCATCTGAACAACACTGAGCTGAAAAACGTGCATGTGATCTCTTTTTTTTTTTTTCTTTTTCTTTTTCTCGCCAAAATGAGGTGAATCGGTGTGTCCAGTGTCACTGAGCAGGCGCAAATGGATTAAGGGCAGGAAGCGGCTCAGAGGAGCTGTGGTGGGAACGCCCACGGGGAGTTCTGTGGCAACAACGTGGCCTGGCTTTGTGATCTTGAAAATGGAACCGAGCATCCTCCTCGCTTATCCTGGGTCTGACTCGTGTTGCCTGCCAGAGATTAAGGCTGGTAGTAGCTCAGGGAGATTAATCTGAAGCATCCAAAGCCTACATATGTTTATTTAACTGTATGGAGATTCATATATATTTATTTATCTACACCACGTTGCATGAAAGCAGTAATGCATTTGTGTGTTTTTGTTAATAGTAAACCTCAGTTTGCTTTCCCACATGTCCCATTATTATGTTAATATGCATATTTGTGCCATGCATACAGCTCATTAGTGCCATAGCATGAAGTGTAAACAACCTGTTGGGCCCTATGAGATGAGATCAGCTGTAAAGGCTGCTGAGGACCAGCCTGAAATCTCCCACAATGCCCATTGTTATTAAGATGCCACAATTCAATTTCATTAACTACTGATTATTATTAGCAGCCATTAATCCTGTTGTTTGGTCTAGAAAATGGTCAAAAATGTCCACTCGATGTTTTTCAAAGCTCAAAATGGCATCATAAAAGCTATAATTTTAACCACTGTGTAAAGATATTCAGTTCATTCTCATGTAGGAGTACAGAAACCAGAAAGTTTTCACATTTTAAAAGCTAGAATCAAAAAAACTTGGACATATCGTTCTTGAAAAACCAATTAAACCACTCAATCGATTAACAAAATGGTCATAAATTAATATTTGACAACAAATCGATTACGTTTTGCAACTGTAGGAGCAGGTGGGCACTATTTTTTTGGCTGTTGTGATATATGAGAGAGGAAATATTACATAAGCTTCACATATTGTAGCTGAAACTGTCAGTTAGTTGATTAATGTTAATTAATCAGTTAAACATTTGTGCAGCCATTTAATCATTTACAAGAAAATATGCAAATTACTGCCCAGTTTCAGCCTCTGAGGGTTTCCTTCTCTTTAAGTGTCCTGTGTGACGGTAAACTGAATATTTTGGGATGTTTCCTGAAGCTGTAGGACAATGAGATAAACATTTTTGGGCATTTTATTTCCCAAATGGTTGGTTGGTCAGTTAAACTAGTAAACCTGTAGATTAAAGATACCATCAGCAATTCTCCTCATGGTTCAGTTCTGAAATAAAAACAACAAACCCCAGCATTGGGACACGGCTCAGTAAATGGGAAACCCAGTGCACACCACTGGAGCGTGTCCCGTGCATGCTCCAGCTCGTGCACTGTTGTGTTGGTGCACAGAGAGGGGGGAGGGGAGATAAGGGGAAGGCAGCGAGGGGGGGCGGTAAATCCGGCACATGCTGGTTCTTCCTTCAGACCTCCACTTGTAGCTGATGATAATTCTGGAGGCCAGTTAGTGAGCACGGCTCTGCTTTCCTGGTTGGGTGTAATCGTTGTTTATAGAAACCGGAGGAAGTGAGACGTTGTTGTTTACTCATGAAACAAATCTGTTGCATGCTCGTGGTGTGAACCTGCTGACCTACATCGGACTGCTGTTGGTGGATTGTGCGTCGGCTAACGTCTCTGCTTGCTCTGTTTTGCCTCCATGTTGCAGGCGAGAGGCCCTTCCCGTGCACCTGGCGCGACTGTGAGAAGAAGTTCGCCCGCTCCGACGAGCTCGCCCGCCACATCCGCACCCACACGGGGGAGAAGCGCTTCCTGTGCCCGCTGTGCGACAAGCGCTTCATGCGCAGCGACCACCTGATCAAGCACGCCCGCCGCCACCCCGACTTCCAGCCCTCCATGTTGGGACGCAACAGGGGCGTCTCCTCCGCCTCCAGCCGGGTCTGACGCACCATTAGGGTGGTTTGGGTTTCGGGGGGGGCGGGGCTTATTCTTCCTGTGCACCGGGGTCGACAGGAGCACAGAAAGGTCACGCTGGTTTCAAGCTAACCAGCTACAATCAGATCCACCAATTAGGATTTAGCATGGCTGTGTTTTACTCCAGAACGTGCACAGACACACACAAACACAAACACACACACACACACACACACACACACACACACACAGCGCTGGATGCGAGGGGGGAAGTAACCCCGCCCCTCCGTCCACACAGACATGTGACCACTATCCACTTGCTCAACATAGCCGGGGTTGGGTTTGTTCCACAACACTCGGTGGGAGTTTGCTCATAAATGTGCTTTCTGATTCCAGTTCTCGTTTCCTGAAAGCCAGAGCTCGGACCTAACGCGCCTCCATTTCACGCTGCCTTTTGCACGTGTTTCAAAGCGTGTGTGTGATTGTTTACGGCGCAGCAGCCTGGAGCTAACCTTTAGCGCTGCTCGGCTTCACAGATACAGTAAAACGTGACCACGTTATGCAAATTATCACACGCAAGACAAGAAAGTAGGTAAATATGAAGATATATTTACTGCAGAATTGTATATAAATGCAGGTTTTACAGATGTAATGAAGCAGATGAAATAACCAGATGATAATTTCTGGTTTTGATTAATTTTCTGAATTAAATACTAGATAAATCCAGGTACTTCATCTCACCGACATGCCACAATATTAGGTTTTAATGCCACATAGACAGCAGGTCATTGTATTGTTTGTTCTTTTCACCAAAAATAAATCACAAAATACCTCTTTTTTAAAAAAAAAAAAAATCCCAAATTTATGGCACTATATATTCTTATTCTTTGGAGATGCTTTGGTTTTAGGATTTGCTAAGAACCAGAATCACGAAGCAGATTTCGGTCGATAAACCCAAACCCTGAAACTCCGCCTCTCAAACACTTTCACAACTTGCAGGGATTTTTTCACATATTTTTCAGTAAGAAAAAAACAGAAAAAAAAACTATCAGCACATTCATCATCATCATCATCAGCCAAAACTCTTCTGGTTTCTTGTGGTTAATTTGTAGATTGTGCTCTTCAGTACCGTTTATTTACACGAGTAGCACAACGTTGTGATATTAGGTAGCGAGGCAGCGGCTAGCAGCTTTTTAGCTTTTTCTTTTTTGTTTGTTTGTTTTAGCTTTGCTGAAGTTTTAATGGTGACACATTCCTTGTTTTTTTTTATTTTATTGCTTTAGTAACATAATCATTGAGGCGATTTTGTCCATATTTTGTTCCTGTATATCCCATTTAACTATAGATCAAATATTAATTTTGCCAGAAAGTGGATCAAATGTCACTGTAGAGGAGCTGTTTGCACGCCACCTGTAAGGCTAGACCAGTTATCATCATCAACCGTGAAATGCTGACACATAATACGCAGCAGTATTATGTCTAATATTGATGCAAATATCTTTAAGCTTTAAGCTTTTAATGTAGAGAAATGGTAATGCTACTAGCAGCAGAATTAATACTTGTGATGAACTGTAGTCCTTATATTAGGGGTAACATTATATGCTTGATAGGACAGCATTGCCTGTGAGTGTCGGTGTGTATGTTTTTGTTTTTAGGTTTTTATTTTTTTGTTTTGTTTTGTTAGTGACAGAACTGGGAAAAGTGGGTATGCAATGGCATCAGAATATCTCGGGGAGGGGAGGGAACAGCTTGATTTTTCAGCCTGCTGCCTTCAAAGTAAAAGCATTCACTTGGCTCATCAGGGATGTGAGACCAGGCGGCAGAACGGTGCGCCAGGTGTTGGTTTGGGTTCAGCAACAGATGAAGCGGAGTTTTACAAGTAGCTCTGAGGGAAGAGGGCATGAGTTGGTGGACATTTAGCAGGAGCACAGGCGGTGCTAATAACGGTTCCAATGATACCGATCGTTATTGACCAGGGGGCCCATAACCCATATTTGGACCTGATGTACATTTGTGTTAATTAGCAGTAAAACAAATTTGGGGTCAAACTTTTGAACAACCCAAACTCGAATCCAACACTTAAAAAAAAAAAAAAAAGGCCTTTTAAAAAACAATTAAAAAGCCTTGTAAAAAAATTAAAAAGGCCTTTTTAAAAATTAAAAGGCCCTAATTAAATGAAAGATTATCAACCAATAGTCTTCAGCGCTGATTGGCTGCAACCAATCAGGTGGCGCTGTGGGCGGGACGTTGATGAGACCACAAAGTGGTGACCGAGGATAAAAGGTGGCTGCATCAGCCTTTTAACAATCTGGAACTTTTTTTTTTTTTTTTTTAAATGGAAAGTGCTAAATATGATATCCGACAGCTGGCCGCTCCGATAAGCGGATGGCCAGCTGAGCAATGTTAACATTTTCCGACGCGATCGGAGGACATTGGTGCAACGAGGACGTCCTTAGCGCTGCCAGGTTCTGTTAGTTAATGTTTTGAATTGCACTTTACGGGTTAATTATTTACTGGGTTGAATTTCCAAAGAGGCAGACTGTTAAATTAGCAAAATAAAATGACCGAAACCTTCCCCCGAGATTCCGCCGCCGACCACCGATCTGGTCGTCCGCTCCTTCGCCCGACGACGCTCCGGAGTGGGACGCGGCCGTGAATGACGTTATTAGTTCCACCTGTGCTCCGCAAGCGTCCACCTCGACAACAAGCTCAGCACATTTCAGCAAACCGGCACCGAAAAAACATCGAACGACGCTCTTGTATTTCAGGAATTGTCCCTCAAAAAAAAAAACAAAAAAACACAACCTTCTACCAAATCCAGCAAACCTCAAGTCATGTAGCTGCTTGAGTACTTCCTGTGTCTCGGTGTGACTCTAGAGAGGTTCTTCTGTTCTGTTCTGTTGTTTTTGATGTTTCCACACTGTTGGTCCCGCTCACGGACGCATTCCTTTATCTCAGTGAACAACACTTCTTCAGGAAACTCTGAAAGCCTTAAACTATGTCATAACTACTTTTTGCACCATGTTTACAGTCGGATCACCGTGTCGGTATCGATGCTTCTCCCGTGGGGGCATTACAGAAACTCATTATGCAATATGGCACTTTTGTTCTGAAGGTGTACTTTGGCTGAATCGTGTAACGGCTGCACTGTTGCCGCGATGCTACGAGCGAGCACTGTGGGACTTTGTGTTGATAACCGATGAAAAACTGCCTTCTCCAAGTGCTTTAGAAAGAACTGGCTAGTAGTTTTTATTTAGATTCTCTCTATACGTGTATGTTTTATGTCTACATACGCGTATAAAGCCGTAGTTTGTCATCCGGGCCATCTCCTGTCGTGGAATCTGTGTTTATCTTCATGGTTGTTCCCAGATCTGTCGCTGGCTTCGCCTCCTCCACGCTACGATCAGAACGACTGCAGATGTCTTCCTCATACACACCACTTCACCGTCGCTTTGAAAGTTTTGTACACTTCTCCGGATCGGTTCTGGGTCGCTGCTGGCAGTGGCCCCGAACACATGGACATGTTTCAACGATATGGTTTTGTTTTCCTCTCAAACCTCTTCCTCCTCACTGCTGCAGGTGTCGTCTGACACGGACTCTCAAAGCTATAATATCACAAAACTACATACCTCACAGTTTATTCTCTCTCTCTTTTTTTTTTTTCTGTACAAAAATCCATCCAAACTCAGAAATTCCTCTAAAGCCATGGAGCCTTGGATTTCAGAAATGTGTTTTTATCAGCTAGATACTCTCTTATCCTTACCGACTCAATATGCAACGTCACGACTACCTGTGTAGGAGCCCTTTACTTCCCAGCTCGACGAGCTTCTGCCGCTTCACCAACGGTCGTGAATGCGCCGACCGTCGCCGCAGCTTGGCTACTGTTGGTTTGCAAAGCGGCTGAATCGAGGTGGAAGTAGCGTAAAGTAGAATAACCTGCAGGCTGTCGGCTCGCTGAACACGTCAAATGAAAAAGCTCAGTCCAAATCTATTCGCTCATATCGCTGAATGTGGCTCGATGACAGCCCAGCGCGATCCGATTAGGGTTTAGTTTTCGCCGACTCGCTGAGAAAAGAGAAAAAAAAAGAAGCAAAGCGGTCGTTTCTCTCGTCACCACACTAATCCAGATATGCACATTGTACAGAAGTGGATGTTTTTTTTTTTTTAATTGATGCCTAATTTTTACATTAATGTAATTTTTAAACAGAAAGCTCCTCCTATCAAAGCTTTAGTTGAGGTCAACAGGAGGAACTGTGGAACTAAATAATTGCTGCAACGAGCTGTTTTGATATTTATATTCTCAGGTGTCTTAAATTTGGAGCGTCGGACTCTCAACACTTCCTGTGCAACACCGAAGTACAAGCATGTTTTTATTTGTTATTGCCGATTAATTTATTACGTATCAGAAACGAGCGTATCATTTGTGTGGTTTAATGATTCTCTTCATAACTCATTTTGTGATATGGAACAGTACTAATACTAAATGGTTCCGATGTTTGCTTGACCAGTGCTTTTTTTTTTTTTTTTTTTAAATAAAAATTCTTAAGTTTATCACTCGGTGTGTTTGTGTGTGTTATTATAAAGTCTGCCTCATTAAGATATCAGCATAGATGTGATCTTATCTCAGATTGATTTAGAGAACAACTCGTATGCATCTGTTATTCCCTGGTTGGTCTGCATCCCGGAGAAAGAAGTAGAACCTGCATGAACATTTAAATAAAATCCCCAAAAACTTAAACTCCACTGCCCAGCCTTCATTGAAACGCTTGTTCCATCGACTGTGGATTCAAACC
>NW_007577731.1:1417934-1420200 GCF_000690725.1 Stegastes partitus | reverse complement strand
GAGCCTCCATCTTGTCTCTCTGCTTTTCAAACGGTAGCTCCACTCTCTGGATCTGCAGGTTGCTGCAGCACAAAAGGTTTCCTGGAATTATGTATATATTTTTTTTAAAAGCCTCTAATTTTAACAGCCGCTTTTTACAGACGTTTGTAGTTTGACCATTGTATTATGTATACTGTCATTTTTTTTTATTTATTTTTTTAAACAATTTGCTGTTATTTTACATTTTATGTCTGTTTTGTCAAATTACTGATAACACCTAGTAAAACTACAATTAAAAAAAAAAAATCTAAAAATAATGTCAGCAGTATTTGATTGAACAATAACACAGTTTTAAAGTGTATTTAAATCTGCAAATATATTATTTTCTAGATATTTGCCATTTTTCCAAGAAAAACTCTCCTTATTAAAAATGAAAAAATACTAAATCATGTTTTAAGCAGTTATTTTACAGATTTTTCTTCCAGTTTTGTTAAATTACTGATAATATCCATTAAACCTACAGTTAAAAATGACAAAGTAAAAAACAATTTTTTATGTAGACATTTTTTAAATTAATATTTTTAAAAGTTGTATTTAATTGTTCAGATCCAGCAGAGCAGCTACCGTAAAGTTCCAATCAGTAACACTTGTTTTTCTTGAAAAGCTCAGAGGGAAAGTTTGAAATGTGTGATAAACTCAACAGAGTGACCAAATCCTGGTTCTAAATCTGTATTCATGTCTAACTTTTACATGCAATGTTTATCTTTTTATGCCGATACACTCAGTCTACTTCTATCCCTTTCGTTTTTAACTTCTGCTGGGGACCAGCGTTGCAAATCCTCTATGAACTGTGTGATACCTGCGATGTGTAACGGCTGCTTCCATGTTTTCTCCTTCATGTATCTGTCAAATCAACAAGAAGCTCACAGCACCGTGATGTTAGTGATAAAATGTTCTAATAATGCAAAATATTATGATGCATAATGTGAAAAACATCCTGTTAACGTGATGTTCTCGTGAAAAAAAACATTGAAACGGGTGCACTTGTGGACCTTTATTACCTAAACGCAGCCTCGAGCTGAACCATCGTTAATCCTGAGACAACCTCACACAGGCACCGTTATTTTCCAGCCTCGACATGCGGAGGCCTGATTGCTACCTGGGCTTCCGGGACCTCCTGACGTGACTGTGGGTTCGCTGCTGTGTGTTTATGTCTGAAGCTAGGATTAGACATCGGTCCGTCTAACTGCACAGAGAGAGTCACAGAGTTTAAGAGGAGCTCGGGTATGACATGGCAGATCCTCCTCATGGCTCGTCACTGAGCCCCAGGCTGAAGCCCCGCCCCCTCAGACCGCTGCCCACGGCCGTGTCCGGCCTCTCTTCTGTCCCAGTCCGTCTCCGTGGCCTCGTCGTCCCAGATGGTCGACGTCTCGGTGTCACTGAAGTAGCCGGGCTCGCCGGTGTAGTGGGTGGGGAAGAGCAGCAGAGGCTCCACTGAGAACGCTCTCAGGTCTCTGTGCTCAAAGTGCTGCATGTACTCGACTCTGTGGGGTCAGAGAGGTCGGCAGGTTTACTGTAGGCAGGAGGCTTTAGAGTAAACATCTGAGGTAGTTTCAGCGACTCACTTGGGGTGTTTGTTGAACATGACGGGCAGGAACTCATCGACAGGCAGCATCTTGTTCAGAGGTTCGGCCTGCAGCAGCTTCTGGGCGCCGCTCAGCGAAAGGACGTAGCCCAGAGTCCAGTAGGAGTATCCAGGGTGCACCAGGTCAGGGACTCCCTTCACCCAGGACTCCGGCCCCTTCGCCTGCAGCCGCTTACGGCCCACGTAGCTACAGCGAGATGGGACCTGTCACTGCTGGGGCTTAAAGTGGTCACACAGAGGATTTAATCAGCGTAACTCACATGAGATCCCAGTCAAGCCCCACTTTGTGCACGTTCTCCATGACGGCCACCAGCCGGCTGTGAAATCTGGGCTCGAATCTCACATCGTCCTCCAGCACCAGCACCTGCTGCAGTTCCTGCTGCAGCACCTAGAGGGCGACACTCATTCAGTAATACCTGTCCACCTCACCGCTCGCTGCCTGTGATAGACTGATGAATCTGCACCTGCTTCCAGATGTTGTAGTGGCTGAGGAAGCAGCCCACCTCCCCTCTGGTCAGCACTCGGTCCGAGTACGGGTCTGTGTAGCCGGGCAGCATGTCGACGGCCATCGAGTGCAGCAGGGAGGAGGTCAAGGCTCTGAACAGGGCAAGCAAATGGTCATCATCATCATCATCATCATCA
>NW_007577731.1:1414143-1415758 GCF_000690725.1 Stegastes partitus | reverse complement strand
TCTTTTGCATCTCAGATTGACGAAGGTCTGACCTGCTTGTCGTGCAGAGAAAGCAAACGCCATGATGTCGTCCAGGTGGTGTGGGTACTGGGGGTGAGGAGGGTAGAAGGCCAAGTCTCTGCTGGCTCTGCGCCTCAGGTCCAGCAGGAAGGTGGAGTAGACCATGGGGACGGCGAAGCAGCCCCGCCGCCTCCACTTACGGATGGGGATGTACTCGGGGGTTCGCCTGTAGTAGCCCTACACGTGCATTTGAAGATGAAGAACGGTTGCTTTCCTACAGTTTTCAGTAGATTCACCGCACAAATGATGCACCGCAGCTTGTTGTGGTTACCTCAGGAGTCACACCGCACCAGAAGTTGGAGTAGAGGCTCTTTGATTCCAACATGGGAGCCACAACCGTCAGGTTCTCCGCCATCATGTCAGTCAGCACCTGGCGGTTAGTGAGCAAGTTGTCGCTGTCCACAAACTGATGGACGGAGAGGAAACATTAACAGATGACAGATGGATAATCAGACAGTTCCTGTGTTTGACCGTCTCACCAGGATGTAGTCGGTCCACAGCCGTCTGGCCGCTCTGAGTGCCGCCTGCCTCAGCTTCATCACATGGACAAACCGAGAGTCGGGCCAGTGTTTGGGTCCTTCCTCGTCTGCAAAAGAGCTGAGAGACACAATCCTCTCTTAGAATCAGGAGGAACCTCGAGGAACTCTTGGGGTTTTGCTTGGGGAGCTCCAGGAGGAACCTTTAGCAGCTCAGTTCAGAGAAGAGGTTTCTGGAGAAACCTTTCATAACTCAAAAAAGGATTCCAGGGGTCGATTATGGAGCTATATTGAATGATACTAAAGATATTAATGCAAGTTTTAGGCACTGGTCTTGTATATTTAAGGAAATGGGGATCCTGTGTGGCAGCAGTGCCAACCATCAAGCCACCTTGTAGCCCTTTAAAATGGAACCAAACTCCACAAACAATTAGTTGAAGAACTTTTTCAAAAGTCATTTCTATTGCAAGCCAAAAGCTTCCTCCACTGAGGCTACGGTCAGGAAACGGATAAGGTTTATGAGGCTGTTCCACTTCTAGGAGCGTACTAAAGGTTTCAGGATCACAGGACATCAGGCAGGTTTGTTATCGTCCCACTAAACAGCATCAGACTTGTGAACACATGGAGGGTTTTTATTCACCTCGGCTGCTCCGTGGGCCTCCACTCCACAGAGTGGTACCGGTGCTGGACTCCTCTGAGCCACTCGTGAAGCATCGCTGTGCTGTTGTCCACGCTGTGGTCGGAGGCGGCCCTGAGGTCACAAAGAGCATCACTCAACACTTTCTGTTCCTTCTTTCTTGCTCTCTGTGTTTTGTTTTGTTTTTTACTGAAAATAGTTGGTTTGCTTGTGAACAGCAGTGCAGGATGATATTCACACAGCGCGGTTAAACTGGCCAAGCAATGGTGTTAATGTCTTGGGCAGTATAATATGGAGCAGTGAGAGCACCAAATTACAAAAATAAATCAATAAAAGAATGATAAAATAAGAATGGAAATAAAAAGAAGAATAAAAAAAATAAATAATAAATAATGTGGCAAAATAAAGCAATATTAATCAATAATGAATCCATAAAAGAAAA
>NW_007577731.1:1407156-1412033 GCF_000690725.1 Stegastes partitus | reverse complement strand
TCATAATATATTAGTGTGTTCATTCTGTTTATGCTGAAGCATGCTGCATGTGATTATTGCTTCTTTTGCACTTTTGCTGAGATAATTAATGAATGATTTAATGAATAAATTTGATTCTAGTATAATATTATTATTACTATTGCTTCTGATGAATTAATTTCGCTTCCTAAAGCATCCACAACCTGATTTTATAGAATATAATAAGCAGCTGCTGCGGGAAACAACAACCCACTAGTGTTTCCACCCGGACGACTTTAGACGCAACACGCCGGTAGACCCTGTCAGCTGCTCGTCCACGCTGTAGCAGCAGCAGCACGTCCTGACAGCAGACTGGCCTCAATGAACCAGTGTTTGTGAAGGTTTGCGGCTTCGGGAGGAGCAGAGATGTGCGACGGACCTCCGAACTGGATCTTCCAGCACCCAGCGGTGAGTGTTCGGAGCAGCTGGTGCCGGTGGAGGCGGACTGAGTGTCAGGAAGTAACACAGCGTCTGTTCCTGTGTCAGTATCAGCAGATGAAGGGTCTGGAGGTCGGAGACAGCGAGCAGCTCCACGCAGCCTTCCTGGTGTTCATGGATCTGACGGAGGGTGAGTCTGGTACCAGCAGGAGCCTGTCTGGGGAGGTTCGGTTCGTGTGTCATGTAGAGTCACAGGATTTCCTCTCTCTGTTTAAACTGTGTGTTCCAGCAAGTCCCCACTTTTACTGTAATTCTGTGAGAAAATTGCAAAATTCATGATTTTATTTGTCTAGTTGTCCATGTCAGGGGTAGAAAGTAAAATAAAAGAACTGGTCTGCACAGTTTGATATGTGACGTGATTTTAATGTCTGCTTGTAGGATGTTAACTCTTCCTCATTCCCAACAATGAGGAAACCCCAGAATGCTGTGTGAGACATGGAGGAGATGTTTAATCCCTCAGATTTACACAACGACATCAATGCAAGGGAGACGTGTTAAAGAAATTAATAAGGAATTCACAACATTTTCTGAATTAATGAGATTGGATAAGTCCTTACTTTTTTTTTTATGGGTTAGCAGACATGTGGAACATCAGAGTAGTCACTGTTGTGTCTTACTTGACATTGTTGAGCTCTGTTTTCTGATAGAAATAAATAGGAATCATCTCATCAACAAAGCATGACATTTAATAACCTTTGGAGTGTTTAAAACTAGTGCAGCCAGCAGGTCAGTGTGGCTGCAGGTCACTCTGTGTTCGTTCTCCTCTGCAGTTCGTCGTTGGAAGGAGGTGTCTTGTGTGAAGAGTCCTGAGCTGCAGGTGGTTCTACTGGAAGCGAAGGAGAAGGAAGGAGCACCGGTCCAGACTGTCTTTCCTCTGCCTGTCCACCGATCTCTGAGCCACAGAAGGTCAGACGACGCTTTGAGAAGCTCTCAAACTTTCACAAGCTGCTTCCCTAAACTTCCCAGACTTACAGTTTCCTTCCCCTCTCTGCAGCGTTCGTCAGGCGCTGGACAGAGGCTTCCCGGTGCTGCTGTGTGCTGTGGCAGCTGACTCCACTCTGGTCTACCAGAGGATGACCGACGGGTTGGTGACACCGGACCCTCCTGCGGGCCCGTTTCAGGATGTGGGACGTCGGCAGCACCGGAAGAGACGGCAGCAGCGCTGAGCAGCTGGTGGAGGAAGATGATGAACCAAAGACAGAGCAGAAAGGGGCGACACCCGGTTGGTCTGTCTGCCATTTAAATTGGTACAAAGATGGACTGTCCCATACGGACATGGGCCGGTACCCCGCCAGGTGGTAGATGTGGCTTCTAGCTCCACCCTTGTTGGTCCCTCTTAATAAGAAACCACATCCAGTGAACTGCAGTTTCGAGGATTTCAACCTTTTCTTAGCTTGTGACCTCTGGAAACAAACAAAAAAACCCATCCTCATCTGTTGCATGTGTCGAAATAATAGAATTTTGAGCACTTTTTCTTTCATGTTTGCAGTTCTGGTAAATTCTTCTGACACCCTGGAAGGTGCTGCCATGTTTGGAGGTGTGTTGTGGTGTATGCACGCTACACAGTTGACTAGATGCTCTTTTGATGCAATCAGGGATATTTTCAGGAAGCCCCGTAATTTCTGTAGTCTCATGCCTTCCTCAAAACCATCGTGAAACATGGACGTGGCTCCAGGTCTGACAAGGGAAGCCAACATTGAAGTGCCTCAAATCTGCAGTCTGTACAACAGCCAGCAGGGGGCGACTGCTCTGGGTGCAAAAAAGAAGTCAGGTTGTATTGAAGTGTATTAGAAAATGACCCCACTTCTCACTTGATTTGTTACCACAGTAAACATTTTCCTGATGAGTTTATGATCCCAATCACTAGTTTCAACGCTCCTTTAATCCACTATTTTGTAAATTAGGGTTCCATTTACAGCTAAACACACAATAAAGCAGGGTGTGTGTTATGCCGCAGCTACCTTGTGATTGAGAGGTATCGTATGTGTAGTGTCCTTGAGTTGTCAGATCCACTGCTTCCTCGTCACGTCCACTTTCAAAAGACCAAACTGCCAAATTTGAGGCACTCATTCCAAACTGCAGACTTCTTTCTCCACGTTTCAGTGTGTGCTGCAGCTGCCCATCCAGAGTAGGTCCTGTTTCATGCAGATTTCATACCATTGGGACTTCCTACTCGGTCATAAGATTGTGTCTTCCTCATATGACGGTATCTAATCTGTCTGTGCACTCTTAGACTTGTTTATACAAGGGCCAGACACCATGATGGATGTGCAGAGGATTGTGTGTCAGAATGGTTTTCCTACCAAGCCAGCATGCAAAATCCAACCAGATGTTGTCGAGCATCATGGTGCTGTCACCATACTGTGTTTGTTATCCTGTGTACTGGGACATGCTAAATCCTCTGCATGGCGTTCTACATAGTTTGGTAGTATAGATACTGGAACGCATCCAAGGCTTTAAAATGGAAGTTCACAAACCATGGCTGCTCAAAACCTTTAAATGGAACCAGATTAGTTTGCATCCTCAGAGCTTTAGACCTGCTGTTCTCAACTTTGACTAATTTCTGAGGCTGATATAGAACTAAAGGATAAAACTATATACAGTATCATGTTTTTTTTGTTTTGTTTTTTTTAAAATGTATAACATGAACAGATTTTTTTAAAAATCCCTTTAATATATTTATTTCATTAATAATGTCGTTTTTGTGTGTTATTTTATAAAACAGGAGCATCTTATTTGGAAAGGGCCCCTGTCAGACATGACAAAGGTAGCTGGTAGCCTGAGAGTAAACAGCAAATGTTAAATAACAATCTGATTTGCTTCGAGTTAGCTTCTGTCGAAGGGCACGACAAGGTAGGTTTCATGACTTCTTGTGTTTGTAAGACATGTTGACTTTATTTTTGTGTAAAAAAATTTTTAACAGTCGGCTAACTTTGTGTTGCTATTTGCGTGCTAACCAACTTCGTGTATTAGCATGCTAACCGACTTCGTGTATTAGCATGCTAACGGACTTTGTGTATTAGCATGCTAACCGACTTCGTGTATTAGCAAGCAAACAACTTTGTTTATTAGCATGCTAACCGACTTTTTTCTTAGCATGCTAACCGACTTTGTTTATTCGCATGCTAACCGACTTTGTGTATTAGCATGCTAATCTATGTGACGAAACGGTCACCTGAGGTAATTAGTCTTTTCCTATTTGTTAGCTTTCGTATTCAGCTCTTTTAAAAACCTGTGGACTCTTATTTAAACTTTTTTTTTTTTAGCCTTTATTAATTTTGTCGTCTATATGCAGAAACTGCAGCACAAAGTCCAAACAGTGCCGCCATTACTCGGTTGTTCCACCAGAGAGCACCAATAAGTTTATTATTTCAACAGCAAACTCTCCTGTTTTCAGTTAAGTAAATTTTACTAAACGGGTCTGACTGCAGAAACGATTTATTACAAGCTGTTTTTAGTCCAAACACCACCCGGTTAATAGGAACTACTTTTCCTCCTCCGCCAATGTACACTGGCTCTATGAATACAAGGAGAAATGACGTCAGCTTGGCAAGAGCCCTTCAAACCTTTTTTTTTATCCAAACTCGTGTAAATGAATATGCCAGTGATATGAATAAAGACAGAAGTGGTTCAACAAATGGCACATCAGACTGCCATAGAAAGATCAGGGCTGCCGTGTTTGTCTGGTGAGATTTGTGTCCTCGGATCACTTCAATTCAATGAAATATTTCAGTTATTTCTAAAGCTCAGCGTGCTGGGGTTTTATTTTATTGCCAGTCCTCTGCACACTGTAGTAACACTTGCACATGCTAGAGAAGGTGACTTACATCTGAGTCATTTTAAAGCAGGAATGGAATATTTTAATGAAAAAAACTAATAAAAATGTAACTGAGATGCACAGATATGTACTTTTAGGGGCTTAGTTAATAATTGGGAAGAGATTTGTTCTGTGCAGACAAACATGCATTATGAAATGTTGGCCAGCATTCACTGACCCAGTCTGATTCGCTTTGACTGACAGCTAGCAGATTATTGAGTCACTGTGTTTTTATTTTACATTAATTTATTTCATTATGTAATTAACTTAAATTTTTATTCCCAGAGCTAAATCAAATGAAGCTTACAGTGCAGTGCAGCCAGATCAGCCAGACTTTTTTATGTCCCTTTTGTGAACACATTAAGCGTTCGTACTGTCGTGGTGTCTGCGTGAATGTTGGCGACACCTGGGTGGGTTTTACCTGGTTTCAGATCAGAAGGGAAACGAGTAGCGTCGGATATCGCTTCTGCAGATCTCTAACACTCACGACGAAGGCCCCATTTTCAGAACAACACCAATATACAACAAAACGCACAAGATGTCAAGGGGATTGATGTTGCTCTTTCATGGGATTTTGTCATTAACTGGTTTTTAGCATCATGTT
>NW_007577731.1:1388468-1407088 GCF_000690725.1 Stegastes partitus | reverse complement strand
ACGCGTGGAGTCTCCATGTTCTCCCCGTGCAGCGTGGGTTCTCTCCGGGTTCTCCGGCTTCCCCCCACAGTCCAGAAACATGCTGAGGTTAATTGGTGATTGTAAATTGTCCGTAGGTGTGAATGTGAGTGTGCTTGGTTGTCTGTCTCTAAGTGTAGCCCTGTGATGGACTGGTTACCTGTCCAACTTTGCCTTGTAATACCAAACCATTCTATTATTTGGGCACCTAATTCAAGCTTTTTCATCAGCAGTGCAAGTTTGTATTACAGATATCATAGATTGCAACATATTTAACACAGTAACGTGATTTTTATACCAAAACTGAATAACTGTATAAAATTAGTAGATGATTGATGCTTCATCTTGCAGGTTGTTCCTCGCTTGTTGCACGTCTACCCGCGGTGCCATTTCTTGACATGACAACACACTGCCATCGACTGTAGGGATAAATTACCGAAAACACTTTTTATTTTTCTAGAAAACCAAAAATTCAACATAGAAACTGAACACAACGATATAACACTGGTGAAGGAAATACAGAATCAGACTAATATGTGATGTTGCGCTCGGTGTCCACCCTGTAGGGCTAAATGGAGCGGATACTGAAGCAGGGCACGTCCCTGGCGTGTGAGTGCACGAGTGTGTGTTTTTAATGGTGTAACAGTGTCTTAATGAGAGAAGGACTCGACTACATGAGACGATGATTACAACACTTCAACCCTGAGCCTTATTCAACATAAATACTCTACGTCGTAACAGAAACGGACACGGACAGACAAACGCACCGTACTGGCCGACATACTGTAGAAAAGAGGTTCATACTGTGTCTTGGAATGCAGGAAGTTTCCAACTCGTCGACCTGTCAGGGAGGATGAAATATTCAGAATGATGCAAGGACGGTATTTTCACTATGAGCGTCCACGAGAGCACTTCTGCCGTCAGAAATGTAGATCGACAGCAGCCTGCATGTTGACAAGAAGTCTCAGTGACAGCTGTGTACATCCCAGTTAAAGGAAAGTGTCAGATCTCCATTATCCTGTAAAGGCTCCACCGAGGAACCTAAACCTTCTCTCCCTTTGGGGAATTTGATTTTGGTTGTGGTCTTTCTTGGAATTGATCAGACGAGCAGGTTGTGAGCAGGACAGCAAAAAGGTGCTTGTTTCAAGTCAGTAGTCTGTTCTGGTCGGGCCTGTGGGACGGTCAGAACAAGACCCAGTCCTCCCGTCTCGTGGACAGGACAAAGTGTCACATTCTATGATCCATCCATGACGCCGGAGTGAAAGTTCCTCTCATGCTGCGGCGGACGGATGCACGAGAGCAGGGCTATGTCATGTCCTCCTCCTCTGAGCAGTAGTCCCGGCCCTGGATGTAGAGAAATGTAGAAGGATTAGTCTCACAGTACTCATATCATTCCAATATTCATTTACTATATCCATCCATTATCTCTACACCTTCATCCTCACTAGGGTCGTGGGGGCTGGAGTCTATCCCAGCTGACTCAGGGTGAAGGCAGGTTCACCTGGACAGGTAACCAGTCTATCACAGGGCTACACTTAGAGACAGACAACCAAGTACACTCACACTCACACCTACGGACAATTTACAATCACCAATTAACCTCAGCATGTTTCTGGACTGTGGGGGGAAGCCGGAGAACCCGGAGAGAACCCACGCTGCACGGGGAGAACATGGAGACTCCACGCAGACAGATCGCAAACCAGCGACCTTCTAGCTGCGAGGCGACGGTGCTAACCACTGATCCACCTTGCAGCCCTTTACTATGTCGGAATGCAGCAAATACTGCAGTTAAAGCTGATGGCGTCTCAGTGACATGCGTCAGGTTTCATTTGGTTTCTTTGCGTCTGGTGTCGATGTTTAAAGCTGACAGACTCTTGGGAGTTTTTCCAGTTTTAATGAGCAGCATCAGGAGGTCGGAGGGCTGGTGTTGGTTGTCGGACCTTCACCCAGGAGACTGAGCTTGTGTCTTTTGTGACACAACTACGGTTTCACTTAGCTTTGTTTTATTTAGTGACTGTGTTTTCACTGACTCTTTGGTTAAAACTGCTTGGTTAGGTTTAGAAAAAGATCGTGTTAAACACATGTTACAGAGCAAACTTTCCATTTCCTGAAAAGTAGTGACGACACCAGCTGAGAACTTTTGGTCAAAGACTAATGGCGTCTAATTTTTGACATACAGGAAATAATATATGTCTTAGATTTGTTACTTCATTAAATCACAAACACTAAAGACTGATCTCTGTGGTTGTCCTCGGAGTAAAGAGAGAGATCTTCATTGTAGACTAAACGCTGGTGCTGTTGTGAATATGCACCATTGGTTATCCCAAACTACAAAACTACTGTTCTGAGAAATGTATGAAACTGCTTTTGTTGCTCCATATTGACCACTTAGAAGCCAGTATCAGGGACCAGTGTGTCTGTTGTCTGGGACTGTTTTATCTGCGGATGAATACTGATTTGGGGCTGTAGTGAATGTTTCCAGCAGCGGGATGGTGTACGTGGGATCATCTGAAAATAGACTACAGTGGCTGTACAACAGTGTGACTCACTTGTGTATTTCTGTAGCATTTCTGGATAACAGTGGACCTCCAGGACACAGAGTGATGTGATATGTCTTATATCTTGGCTGCACAGACATACTTGTAAATTACTTTTAAGCATGAGTTTACCCTCTGCTATTAGTTATCACATCTATACATATGGTGCATAATTCTGCAAAAAGACAAAGTGATGTAAGACAGGATGGAGGCGGTTTGTGAGTGGCAGCAGTTGGATGGAGAGTCTGAAGGGAAAAAACATTCTGATGGTGCGTCTAAACCACTGCGCCAAAATTGAAAGTAAAGGATTAGCAAAAAACAATAGCCTTAACTGTAATAAATAAGTCTCAAACATGGTGTATTTGAAAATGGGTTTCTCAGACTCACACCTAAGAATGAAGGAGGTGGACTCCCCAACTGTGATTAGATGGGAATTAACAATTTATGATAAATACATTTCATGACATAGATAAACGGTTCACTCCATAGGTGGATTTTTACTGCAGGAGCTTGGGGCAGGCTTGAAATGATGTGAACGTTTACACTACTGGCCTTATAATTGGCTTTTTCAGTTTTTCAGTTTCCCCTGTAGTGTAGGATCTGACAACTTTGACTGAGCCAAAACAACAACAAATTGTAGATACTGGACGTAGCCGAGGGCTGCAAGGTGGCTCGGTGGTTAGCACCGTTGCCTCGCAGCTAGAAGGTCGCGGGTTCGCATCCCGGTGAGGACACCCGGGATCTTTCTGCGTGGAGTCTCCATGTTCTCCCCGTGCAGCGTGGGTTCTCTCCGGGTTCTCTGGCTTCCTCCCACAGTCCAGAAACATGCTGAGGTTAATTGGTGATTGTAAATTGTCCGTAGGTGTGAATGTGAGTGTGCTTGGTTGTCTGTCTCTAAGTGTAGCCCTGTGATAGACTGGTTACCTGTCCAGGTGAACCTGCCTTCACCCTGAGTCAGCTGGGATAGATTCCGCCCCCCACGACCCTAGTGAGGATTAAGGTGTGGAGATGATGGATGAGTGGACATAACCGAGTTCTGTTGTCGGAAATGGAACAACAGAGGGTTTTTGTTGCGAAGGTGGTTAGAGAGGCAACAAGAAGGCAGAAAAATGGGGTTTGTTGTCCTCCCAGAGTTTAACCAAGTAGCATTTGTCATGTCTGAGTTTAAACAATCAGGTCCTTGGAGTAGGTACTTTGTTCTCCCCCCAAAACCGGCCCCGAAAAGCTTCAGCAGTCGTGGTTCTTCTGGTCAGAACACACAAAGCACAGGGCTGCTACACAACGCTGGTCCTGTAAGGTTCCAGCCACTAGGTGGCGTGTTGAGCCATTCCAAACCAGTGACATGCAGACTTTCATAAATATGTCAGAAATGCCCACATTAGCGCAAATTGATTCATCACAGTGAAGTCGAATCGTTTAGAGCTCAGGAACCTTTAAATAGCGGCGCCGGCAGAACGCGCTGGACGGGACAGATTGAGGCTGTTTTTCACTATCATCTGTCGTGTCCCCGCCTGCCACAGATTTGCAGCAGTGATAGGATTAACCTCCATTATGTCATTTAGCGGAGGGGCTTTGTGCCAAAACACAAAAACATAAAGCGATGCTCCAGTTGGGGTTTGCCGTCATTTACCTTTTCAATTTTCTCATCCAGCATCCTGAAGAACTCCTGCTGGCTCTCTGAGGAGTGGATGCTCCTGCAGGGAAGACAACAGCCTCACAGTATAACCTCGTACAAAACATATGAATACGTGTTAATGATGCTGCGGTAGTCTGCGATACTTACAGAATCTTTCCATTTCCGTTTGATCCCGTGTCCTCTGTGTGTTGACCTTTACCGAGGAGAGCGCTCTTCTCCTGCAGGACCACACACAAAATGTGCAAATAGTTGTGTTTCATGACGAAGCAGAGTGGACCCACAGAGCATAAAACATAATTAAATAAGGGCTCGAGCTGCCAGATAATATGATGAATTGTTAAAGCATTTCTCCGTCTAATAGTACCTAATGTTATATAACAAGAATCACCATTGTCATTATTATGCAAATAGATGCAGCCTGGGCCTCTCCAACGCTATCAAACATGTCTGAATATGAACTTCATGTCATCCTGAGATCAACTTTACCCTTTTCACCGACAGTAAGATAAGCAGAAGACATTATTACATATGAGTGAGTGTCCTTTCAGACACGTAGAAGATGAGAAGACAGAGAATGCAAAGGGGAATATCACGCACTGTGCTCTCCTGGCCGTCCACTCCCGCCTCTTCTCCGCTGATGTACTTGACTTTTTCCACTCCTTTCATCTTGTACTCATCTGTGACAGAGTGGGAGACAGAGAGGCAGAGAGGAGCACATCTCCTCTTATTAGTACATGTCAGCGGCGGCGGCGGCAGCAGGCACGCAGAGGACGAGCCACTCCGATCGCCGCTATCCTCTGAGGTTAATAGTTCTCATAGTTCAGTACTCGGCAAAGTAATTACGTGCTTGAATTCTCACGCTCCAGACTAAATCCTCTCATAACAATGGTTGGCAGGCAGCAAACACATGAGCCGGCAGCCTGATTCGCCTCTTTTCTCTGGCTCTCCATCTTTACTGCCCCCTCCTCTATCCCACTCCTACGCTTTTAGACAAGAGGAAATGGAAATGCAGATATGAAACATAGCGATGACGGTCTGATGGACACGTACAGATAGAACACTAGAGATTAATGTTGTGTACGCTATTATTTGTTGTTTATCTGCAGAAGCTTCAACAGCTGCGATGATAGTAAAGATCTGAGATACCCTGCTGACATTTGTCACAGATTATAGTGGTATCACGTAAGTCTTGCTTAAATAAAGCATAGATGAAGGGGGCGCTGCAGGATTTGACAGCTTGTCAGTTTACACATCTTTAAACGTTCATTCAAGCCCTACTGATCATTGAGGTTGTATTTAAGCTGTGCATTGTTCTTAAAGCGTTTTTATGTCCCATGTGTATGGAGCAGTGGGAGTGCCAAACTACAAAAATAAATCAAAGAAAGAATAATAAAATAAAAGTGGAAATAAAAAGAAGAATAAATAAAATTTTGAAATAGATAATGTGGCAAAATAAAGCAATATTAATCAAAAATTAATCCATAAAAGAAAAGGCTAATAAAAGTAGAAATATAAAGACAAATACATAAAATAATAAAAAAATATTCATAATATATTTTTATTATTTTTTAATCTTTTCATTATTTTATATGTTGTTGTTATTATTTATTTAGTTTTTAAAATTATTTTTTTTTCATTTTTATAACTATTTTATCACTATTATTACTGCAGAAAAATATGCGCATCAGGAATTTTGTTTTTCTGCACATATTTCCTTTGCTTTTAAAGCGACATAAAAAATAGATAAAAACTAACTAATTAATAATAAAAATGAAAAAAACTAATTAAAAAAATAAAAAAACATTCAAAAAATTAATAAATAAATAGAGAAAATTAAAAAATAATAATAATACAAATAAAAATATATATATATTTTAAAAAATTAATTATTAATGTTTTAAATTTATTGTATTTATTTTTCTTTATATTTCTACTTTTATTAGCCTTTTGTTTTATGGATTAATTTATGATTAATATTGCTTTATATTGCCACTTTATTTATTTTATTGATTCTTTTTTTTTCCCACTTTTATTTTATAATTATTTATTGATTTATTTTTGTAATTTGGCACTCTCACAAATCCATACATGTGGCCTCCAGTTGATCTAAATGACTAGAAATTTAATTTTTGATAATGCTTTTCTTGATAGTGAATTTTTCTGTGTGGGTTTGCAGAAGAGATGTTTTCAGACTTCTGAAAAGTTGACTTCAAATGATGTTAAAAACACAGCATTGGGCGGCAGTTCTGGAAATTAAAAGGCTTTTAACTAATGAGACAAGCCGGAGGAGAAAGGTCAGAGCTGACAGAAAGGCCACACTCATACTTCCCATATTTATGAGTATCCCAGTGATGTAAAGTTTGTCATGAAGCCTGTGTGACGCTCTCGATGTGTGTCGGTGTGGCAACTACGCTGCAAGAGTGTGCATATGAGATGTGCAGTGCATGTCTAAAACATGTCCTCAAAATAGACTACAGGGTGGTGTATGAACCACAACTACGTGTCTGTGGTGTCAGCAGCCGTCTGGGTTTGCAACTGAGACAGTCTCTCTACAGACGTGGACAGCACCTCATCTGGGGGATGTTTTCATGAAACACTTGTGGCTCGTTAATACCAATTAATCATGACCTGACTGTTTTTGTTGTTGACCTTTTGCATCAGCAGTGTGACATTTGTGACGCGAGGAATGAGTGTCTCACAGGAACTGTACGATCACATTCACTTCCCTGCACAGATACGATCTTTTCGTTCTTCTGTTTGTCAGATTTGTGATCTAAAAGCTGCTTCCTGTGTGTCAGCGATGGCCAATGGGAGGCAGTGAGGAAACCTGGGCCCGAGTGCCAACGCCTACAGTGAATGAACACGAGTATTATAGTACTGGGGCTGATACTCGCCAGAGCTGGAGGAGTGACTGAGTTGGACGCTAATTCTTGTTCATGACTGATTAGGAGACGTGTAGCTTGGCAGGAAGTGGAATACACCATGTACCAGTGAAGGAATCAGAATGAATGTTTTAGAAGAATCAAATGAGCCAATTAACAGTCACTCTGCCCATCTCTTTATGGCCACGGTTTACTATCTCCTAAAGGCTGCTGCCAGAGGGACGATGCTCCATGTCTTCTCAAACTGGTTTCATGAGTTCAGTATTCTACGAGTTTAATCGTAGCAGCTGGACCTGCTTGAGTTCCTTGAAGACCTCTCATCCAAGAGGCTTCATCAGCTTTGACTGACTAGTTGGGAGTTCCAGATATTCTTTAGGAGCCATGAACACTTGAGTTTCAGTTTCAACTGGGGGTTCGTTGCTCCTCCCCCTGCCACCATAGGGTTCGTTAGGGACTTTTGTGGCTAATTGTGGATGTGGTTTCATCTTCCTGAGGGGAGATCTTAAGACTGACGCATAAACAGGTGAGAGGTGATGCCTCAGACCTCCACCTCTGTTCAGGGATGGTCTTTCCAGTTTGACATAGATGGCTTCTTTTACTCCTCTCTCAAACCATCTGTCCTCCACAATCTGTACGTTATTGTCTTCAAATGAGCGTCCTGTGTCCTTAAGATGCAGGAGGACTGCTGAGGAGCTGGCTCTTATTAACTGAGTCACTTTTGAAGCTAAAATTGACTAAATTTGCTGCTTTTTTAATTTTAAATTGAAATGTTTGACGTTGCACACTCCAGTTTAATCTAAAATGGAAATGACATGCATTTTATTTATTTTTTTTACATGTTCACATATTTTATGGAGCCAACATGTTATCGCTGCACTCACTGATAAAGTAATCGGTTTTTGCAGCCCTGCGCTAGAATTGTCTTTAAAACGATGGTGGCTGCACGTGTTAACAGTCAGGCAGCAACAGAAACAAGTGCAAAATGCCATCAGTTTGTGAAAGAGGGTACAAAAAATAAGCTTTGGCAAAAAACTGAGAACGGGATAACAAGTTATAAGAATAAAGTCTACTATAAAATAAATACTAAAAATCAAGATTTAAAACACACATTTTGAGATTTTCCCTACAAACATCCCTGGAATAGGAACTTTTTCTTGCCAGAGGAAGGCTGTTTTAAAGCTCTGGAGCAGCTGTACAGTTCTGTTTGAAGCATGAGTTCCTTCAACGAAAGTGCTAATTAAAGGTCCCACTAACATCAGAGTCACAGTCTTCCAGGGAACAGAAGAAGTTAAAGGTTGCATTTTCACAGCTCAGTGTTATTTTTATTTCTAATAACACATCGATTTTAGGCGCCAGTGGGTAAACATGGCCCTGATCATTAAAAATTCAGAAACACCTCGTTATCCAAAAGGTCACTGAAACCCTGAGGACGTTAACGACGGTGGAAATAACAGAAAGTGTAGACAGGAAACAGACTGACCGGACAGGAGGTCCCCGTTGCTGTGGGCTTTATTCTGGCCCTCCTCACCGTTGGGCACGGCAGACACCTGCTTAGCAGAGGTGCAGCCCATCTCCTTCTCCTCAGCTGCTCTCCTCCTCAGCCCCGAGCATGACAGGCACACCTGGGCACAGGTATCAAGCAGGGACAGTGCATGGTTAGATCAGGACTGCAAAAAAAAAAAAAACTGTGCGCAAAACCGCCTCAGAGCTCCCTGCTTCGGCTCCTGTCTCTGGGGAAGAAGAAGAAGAAGAAATCCCCTGCATGGGAATCACTATTTTCATAATCAATTAGTCATGAAGCGCCCCACCCTAGCATTAAAACACGCGGGCCTCTCAATCTATTCTCGCCAAAGACAATAAAATAGACGGTTTAAGGCTGCCCGTGAGTCACGCACACGCCGGGCTGGGAAAACACCAATCACAACGTGCGCACGGCGGTGCCAGCTGCACCGCAACAATGAGGCCTTTCAGCACGCCGGGATGCCACTGTGCCAAGCCGCCGGGTCATTTCAGCGCTGAATGGGGGGTTTCTGTGGCGCTCACAGGATTAAAGTGGCTGCGCGCAAGTGTTCCCATCGCCGGCGGTACACGGCAGCCATACGTCAGCGTGGTACCGCTAAATAAGCCCAGTGTTTATGCGTTAGGCTCCGGAAAACGCACAGTGATCCATCCCCATATGGCTGATCCTAAACACACTGACCGCTCAGCAGAGTCCAGCTGCAGAGTCAGCTGCTCCTGACCCATCACTCATCCTCCTCCTCCGGCTTAAAGCTGGAGCCTGCAGGCGGATAAACGCTGCTGCATCCAGGGCATCACTCCGCGGTTTGATGAGCAAGCGAAGGAGACGCAAGTTACCTTCAAAGCTCCGAAATGTCAACCACCATCTTCTCATTTTTACAACATGGGAGACAAATAATAACAAAAGATGCGAAAAGAGCAGCCATTCCACGAGCAGCAGCAGCAGCAGCAGCAGCAGGACCGCACCGCGCACACCGAGACCATACATCACACACATCATGTTAATGTGGCAAAATACAGTTTAAAGAATACCTCTCAGGTGTGTCCATGTTTCAGAGCTCCTTCCTCTGGCTTCAGTTCAGAGAGGCTTTAGTCCAGACGGAGGACCGAACCAGACCGTATCTGCATCTCTGGGCTCAGCGCAGGCATCAGCAGTGGGGCTGCAGTCCGTCCGTCTGCCAGCTGTCTGGTCGGACCGCTGGAGCTCATGGCCTCGGAAACTGCTAAAGGAGCACCGGCTGGCTCGAAGACAACGAGTCCCACAAAAACGCGGCTAATACGAGGTGTTTCTAGATGGATATTATCAGCTCGAAATACAGAAATCCATTTGTCTTTGCGTGCGAGTCGCCAGCAGCGTTCCGCTTTAATGCGGTGAAAAAAAAAATGAGTCGTCGTGCCTCCGGTTTCTACTCGGACCTCATTCACCGGCGCACCGCCAACTTCCGTCCAACGCATTCCCTCTGCATCATCAGTTTGGAGCTAAAACACGCAAAGTTTTCTAAGTTCGCTGTTTGCGACCGAGCCGACAGCCGACAGCCGCCGAACACCGACCAGCCCCGGGATGATCCTACTGACGGTGGTGGCCCGTGTCGCGGACGGACTGCCGCTGGCCGCGTCCATCCAGGAGGACGAGCAGGTATGAATGAGAGCTAGCATGTAGCCCCGCGCACCAGAGTCCATTCAAAAAGTAGGGTTTTTAAGGACACGTCCACTCCTGGTAGTTTATAGCATAGATATGTATAATATCTATGGTTTATAGGGCAAGTTAGCGTAAAGAAAGATTAATGTTTGCTGAACAGTGTTGTCCGGATTGTCCTCTACAAACACCATTTAAAGTGATTTACAAAGTGCTTTAAAATGTTTAAAAAAGACAGAAAAACAGTGCGAAAACTTTCAAATTCAAAGTGGGTAATTTTACCGTAAAAGAACTGTACACTGGATTAAAACAAGAATTTAAAGTTGAGCTAGCTGTGAAAACTATTTTGGTTTGGGTGGTGACACATGCATCCATTCTTTATTGAAGGCCCTTTTTTTTTAGCAAACAAAAGTACGCACACTAAGTTTTTCAGCTCAAACTACTGTAGATATGGCTCATTTCACCATTTACTCGTATAAACCCTGGTTTTAGTCCTTTTCTGGTTGTTTTGCCCTGAAAACTATTGAGCTGCGTGTTCCCGCCCACTTCAGGAAGAAAACAGTCAGCCGCAGCTGTCAATCACAGTTTAGCTGGATGGCTATTGGCTAGTTAGGTCTTACGTCACACTCGGATAAAAACTACCGATGTGGGGGCTTTGAGGAATGTCAAAAGTAAACGTCCTCATATATTACTGTTTTTGTTTGTTTTTTTGTTTTTTTTTGCATCTCTAAGTTTATCACAAAGGTCTTTCCAAGGTTTCAGACTTCAATGTGATGCTAGGTTTACCTGGTAATTACTAAAAAAAAAAATTGCATTAAACTGTCAAACTTATTCATTTTGCTCTGTGGCTTTGGGACAATTTGTGTAATTTTAATATGAGGCCTGATATACCTGCTGTCCTCTCTTTGCCAGTCAGGAAAAGACCTCCAGCAGTACCAGAACCAGGTGAAGCAGCTCTGCCGCAAACTGAATGCTCAGAGTCCGGACCGCTGCACTCTGGAGGCCGGAGACATGAACTTTCAGTAAGACAGTAAAGTACAGTAGAGTTGATTTTGGGAGTGTTTTAGTTGATGTTACCAGACATCAGAGTAAATTTAACATTGCTTCAAATGTGTTTTCAGCTTTCTAATAGCCCAGGGTGTGTGCTACCTGTCCCTCTGCGAGGCTTCTTTCCCCAAGAAGATGGCTTTTGCGTACCTTGAAGATCTCCACAATGAGTTCTATGACCAGTATGGAAGAAGAGTGCCCACAGTAACGAGGCCATACTCTTTCATCGAGTTTGGTAGGACTCTTGTTTTTGTGGTTTTTCTGAGGAAACACGTCACTATATACATTCATTATGATGCATAAATGAAAATATTAGCAGTATACTCGCTAAGAATGTCTACAGCTCTGGTTTGCTGTTATCCAGCCCTGAACCTTTCCTGTGCAAGACTTTGGGTCTGTGTACTGTTTTTAATGTGTTTTAGACCTGACAGCCCTTTATGGAGAAATCTGTCTAAATTTAGATGTACGATGTGGTTTTATTTCTATCCGTCATGCCCCGAGTGACTCCAGTGCTGCCTTTGTTTTTTTGGATAAATGTGGAAAGAGGCTGTGGAGCTGGGTTAGGGTTATGAAGCTGTCAAAGCTACGTATGTTTTTATCTTCTCTGCATATGACAGTGATGCCGCCCAACAGGATTTCTGTCCATCACTTTCAGAGTATAAAGATTTAAGGTGTCTGATGGTTGATGGTGATGCTTGAGGCCCAACTGTCATACAACATGAAAAATTAGGGAAAATCCCAGAGGGCATGCCTGTATGAGTGTGCAGTGTATAATCTGAAACAATTAATGCTGGTCTTTACTTGTTCCAGACACGTACATCCAGAAAAAAAAGAAGTCGTATGTTGACAGCAGGGCCCGGAGGAACCTGGGCAGCATCAACACAGAGCTGCAGGATGTCCAGAGAATCATGGTGGCGAATATTGAGGAAGTTCTGCAAAGAGGAGAAGCTCTTTCTGGTACGTACATTCATTAAAAAGAAAATTGTGGCTATCATATCTGCACAAATGACCAGGACCACCTGGTACTATAATGCCTCCCAGTACAGTATTGCCGTAGTAGCTACTGGAGGTGCTGATTCTTCTCTACACTGAGGCCACGTTTACACATAGCCGGTATTCACTAAAATGGATCTACGTTTTCAAAAAAATCTTTGTTTACAAAAAAACATCGTTAAGAGCTGCTGTGAGCTGTCAGACCTATAGGGGGCAGTGTAACGAGAAGCATAAAGCCATGCTCGCCAATCAGAATCCTGGAAAAACCACAACAACGAAAACTTCGTTACTTCAACGATAATAGAAGAAGTGGTGTTAAGAGTTCAAAACAAGGAAAATACTTAAACAGCATCCATTTTGATCACAGTTTTTGTTTTTCCAAATCTCCACTTTGGCTGGAGTTTCCAAATCTGATCGTTTTCGGTGACTCGTAGCTTCGTTTACGTGTAAACCAAAGGTCAATTGACATATCACTGTTTCTGTTGCGTGTAAACGAGGCCTCAGTTATGCTTCAGTGTTGGTGTTTTGGATTGAATTCTGATGTTACTCCAGCTTTCAGAGTAACTGTAGTAGATGTCCAGATGACTTCAACATGTCTCCGTTATTCCTCAGCTATAGAGACAAAAGCCACCAACCTGGCCTCCCTGTCCAAAAAATACCGCAGCGATGCAAAGTACCTCAACACCCGCTCCACCTACGCCAAGGTGGCGGCCGTGGCAGTGTTCTTCATCACGCTCATCGTCTACGTGCGCTTCTGGTGGCTCTGAAGGACAGTTGGATTTGACACAAAGGAGGCACTTATCTTCGAAAAGCATTTAATCCTCTTACACTTTTATTGCATACCAGGGTGCCTTGAAGGGGTCGTACCGTCCACCAGCGCCAAGGTGGACGCTCTGTCTATGCTTTGTTCAGCTTTGGGTTACGCTGCCTGTCCGGTATAAACTGAGGTCTGTTAGACTTCTGTGTGTGTGTGTGTGTGTGTGTGTGTGTGTGTGTGTGTGTGGAAGCAGATGTTTTATGGTGAGCTCCTGTTTACTGGAAAGCTTAAGGACAGTATGTTGACAGACTGACATGTTGACACGCTGGTACTGAGGGGAAACCATGTGCAGAATACTGTGATAAAGATGTTTATTGTTTACAAAGTTTACACAATTGTAAGAAAGTCTTAATGAAAAAAAATTAAATATTTATCAAATATTCAGTTTCTGTTTTACCTCTATGTGTGACACAAGTTAATATGACAAGCAGTCAGTTTGTACATGTACACCAGCAACTCGACAGTCAAACAAGATCAGAACAAACAACGTAGAGTTACAGGAAATGGATCCGTCACACCACGATGACGGTCCCTCAGTGGATCTGCTGCTCAAAAAGTCAAATACTGATAATGACATGAAGCAGTTCTCGTTTTACAACCACTTTTTTTAACGTGTTAGAACAACTGTCAGCAGCTCAGACTCCACAGCATCCAAAGAGAATCTGCTAAACAACGTGAAGCCTTTGAATTAATTCCTGTCCTTCCTCAGCCAAGTCGTGATTGGAGGAGATGAGAGTGCTTCTTTATTTCCGAGCCTTTAGAGATCCAAACTCCTGCATGGTTAACAGAATTCTTGTCCTCCGGGGTGACGAACAGACGCCAGAACAAAGACTCATGCCACCAGATCAAAGTCGTCCCTCTGCAAAACAAAAGTCACAATTATGATTTAACCTGGAAAAATGATCACAAACATGGACAGGTCATATTTCTCACAAAACACTATATTCCTAAACCAATACGAGGACTTTAACCCTCCTATTACCTTCAAATTTTCTGACATCTTTTATCCTCAGGTTCAATTTGACCCCAGAAACTTAAACCTCCAGAAAATATAATTCAAATTGTAAGTAGCCCTTTAAATAAACCTGAAAAATGATGTCAATGACTTCTTTAGAGATGTTACACATTGAATGGAGTCAAAATGACGCCACAGATTACAGGAGGGTTGAAACAGGCTCAAGGCAACGCAGCTACTGCAGCCAAAGCATGAAGGAAGTCTGGCACAAGACTGAATGTGTAAGTTAATCGGCTTATCGCTGCCCGTCAGTCAGGAACGAGTAGATCTGACTGTAGGAACAACTGTGTATTGAATCAAACGTGTTGCCTATGAAGCAGCCTATTCTTATCGCATCTAAGACATTTTTAGCCTCATTCTGCAGCTGCAACCCTGGAAGTATTAATGTTTTTAACTGCGTACTTGCAAATCATAAAAGATCAACAAGTGCTTTACCAGCTTCTGTTTTAGGATTACAGTCGTGACACTAAATGTAAAACCTTCTTTTATGTCGGATTGTCAAGACGGAGGTCCAGATACAAGGAGGGCTTGATGCTGGAAGGCTCATTAGTTGTTAATTATTGTTCATAGTTGTTACAATAACTAGTAGGGCTGGTCCCAATAGCACTTTCTGATCTCTGGATATTCAGGCCCAATTAATGATGAATATCAGAATATTTGCCGCGGTCGGGGGACACTTCCACCCCGGGGCAGCGCATTGACGGGGTGGAAGTGTCCAGAACACACAAGTCACTCACCTCATCGTTATAATTCATGACATGCTGCTTGATCTTTGAGGAGTCCACCCACGTGACAAAATCTTCCATATTTCTAAAAAATCAAAAGTCACAGCGTCAGTATTTGTCTGCAGATGCTTTTACACGCGTATCTACGAAGTCGTGTTTGTGTGAAACGAACTCTGCTGCAAGAAACTAAAATAATTGTAGGAAGACAAAACAACACATGGAGACCAACCTTGTGACTAGATATGCCGGGTCTGTGACGATGTCTGGTCCAACACGCACATCTGTGACCGAGTCAAGGGCGACGCTGCAAAACTATTTCTATCCTTGGATGCAGACGAGTCTGATCCGTCTTTCAAAGCTAATTCAAGACATTTAAGCAACAAAAAGAAGACAAAACTTCATAAGAAATGCAGTCATGCAGCATTAAAGGATACGTCCTTGTTCGATGAAGGTAATGGCCGTCTTCAGGTTCTGAGCCATACGGAGCTTCAGCATGATGCTGGGGAGTCGTCTCCTGCAGGAGTCACACATTGGTCAGGCACATCGACAGACAGCTGATGGACGGTTGCATTCATGAGTTTAACAGCTTTTACCTGCAGAACGATGAAGCTGAGACTTTCTCTGTGAGAGACAGGTTCTGTTTGGTGGGGATCAGACCGATGCTGTACCTGAACATGAACACATTTATCATGTCGATGCAGATTAAGAAAGACGTGCGATGTCATAACTTGTTTAACAAACTTCAGAAGCACAAAGCAAAACTGACACTGGATTCAAGTTAACAAAAAACATGAAATATACAAGTTAAAATGGATCAAACTGATGTCATCTCACTGAAGTCTGAGTGGATTCTGCCAACAAACCAAACGGTGACACCCAGAAACTCACAGCTTCTCCAGCAGCCGGTGTGTGCTCTGAGCTCTGAAGCCGTCCTTCTCGTCCAGGTCTCGGATTTTCTTAGCGAGATCTCTGACATTACGACTCAGCTTGTTGTACCTGAGACACAAACGGACGAAATCAATATTAACACGGTTCAGGCTTCTTGTACCTACATAGTACAACATGATCATTTAATACCTGCCTTAGACTCTTTGCCCTTTAACACGGATATATAGCTGTACGTGATCGTTAAACACTATTTTCTCTTCTGTAATCTGTCGCCCATGTTTAAACAGGTTATATTTTGTGCTGTGAAAACTGCAAGTAAGATCCTCTGTATGTGTACATATTAGGCTGATAAAACTGATTACGATTCTAAAATGAGTAGAATTTGACCAAAAAAAAAAAAAGTCTCACATATTGTTCTGGTCTGTACTCAGTATTATGGATCTGCTTGTTGCTGCTTTCATTTTATTTAAAGGTTTGGTTTACCCAAACTACCCAATTAGAGATTAATTGTTTAGCTGTCAACTATTACATGAATCAGTAAAAATATCTTTGATTCCAGCTTTTGAGCTTTAAACACTTTCTGTTTTTCTTTACGACTCTGAGAATAAACTGAATATCTCTGGATTGTGGACAATCTAAGTCCAGCATTTAGCTTCTTTAGCTTTTGGAAACACTGAAAAACAATTACCATTTATCGACCAAACAACTGTTCGATTAATCAAGAAAATACTCGACAAAGAAAGTAATTACATTACCCAAATTACCCATTACCTGCAGCCCAAATGTTTACAGACTTATATCTGGATATAAACCATCTTCAGGCTCAGCTAGCTCTGGTGTGTAGCTTCTGTCAACTAGCAACCAGCTAACAGCGTAGATCAGGCACAAATATGTTTTTCTTATCAAACCCGTTTCGTAATACTTTTTTATTTGAACTGTTGTTCATGATTCTGTCCTGTGTAGATGATCCCTTGTTAACCCAGCAGCCTGTACATGAGGCTTCCCGGTGCGGTCACCTACTTGGTGTAGTCCTCCCTCTTCTCGATGCGGAACCTCCGCAGCACCTTGACCTCGTGCAGGTTGTTGTCCACCTCCCAGTTGATGAAGTCCACCTTCTTCAGCAGCTTCTCCTCGTGATACTTAAGTTTACGAACCATTTTTACGCTTTTTGGTAGCTATTTATTCAGCAGAGGGACTCTTCCACATGCAGTTTACGGAAGGAAACAGGAAGCACATGTGCGTCTGTGTTCTTCTTCGGCGACAATTAAAGGTAGAGTTTCCGCTGACTTCCGGCGGCTGCGCCCCCTGCGGCACTGCAGCGTCTCTGCATCCTACTGACACGTTGCAACTTTAAACCAAGTATTAAAACCATATAGCCATTTCATTCCAATTGTCTCAAAACAAATCTTTAATATATCTTAAATTATAGTTTTTTTAAGCTTTACTTGAATAATATTTTCTTTTTAAAAGCATTGGCACAGTATGTATTAAAATTTGAGATGACGATAACAGTGTTGTTTCAGATATATCGTGTCGGTCAGATGAACACATTTAGCCGATGATTGTCTAACATCAGCGCCTTCGTCTCTACGTTTGATATCGTTGCTATTTCACAGATGTTTTTACTTAAATGGTCCTGAACTTAAATATGTTAAATATGTTTTACTTTTGTAATATAGAAGACTATGTGGTCTCATCTGGGATTCTTCTGAATAGGTTTCTCACAGTGCTTCTTTATACTCATTTTTCAGTGTGAACAAAAATTGAATATTGACATCGGTGGTATCGGTTATCGGTGATGTTAGAAAACTTAATATCGGATATTGGCCAGAAATTTTAATATCGTGCATCACTAATTAAAATGTACGTTAATTGCATATTGAGTTAAATTGAGAAACGGAATATAATGACCTAAAAGTAAAATAAAACATTGGTGTAAAGTAATAAAACTAGGAGAAAGCATAAATCATGTTGACATTATCATCAGATTCATTATTTTTAAAGACTTCCTCTCACCTTGTTAATGTTTACATATAGTGTTTGTTTGTTTGTTTGTTTGTTTGTTTGTTTGTTTGTTTTTAGATGCTGGAAAACATCTCCTGAGGATCGGTCTGTGTCACTTAAGACAGAATCCAGAAAACATGTTGCTGCACCCTCTTAGATTCAGTTCAGAGTTTACTTATTTGATATTTGGGTTCTGTGAAACATTTTGGCTGAATTCTAGGATTATTACGTGTTTTCAGACTTGTGAATTTTTGTTTTTTTCACCCTCAATGGGAAGCAGCTTAAAGGTTTGAGTATCTTAAGGAATCCAAAGACACAGACAAACGTCTTTCCAGCAGATCCAAACGACTAAACGACTGCAGCAGAGGCTAAATTTTAATTACTGGGACACCAGATTGTTCCTGTAAGGGTTTATGTATGAGTGTCTCCTACTTTCCTATTAAAAATAAAACCGTTGGTCGACATTTTGTTCAACTTTTACGGCCTCTAACATCAGTGCATTTTGATGTGTGGCAATTATCGTAAGTTGAGTTTAATTAATTTTGTTTTTTGCTATTTTGATAAGCTAAAGTTATGATGTGGACTCATTCACAGAATCACTAAATATTATTAAGATATACACAAGGTACAAGCTGCTTCCATGTTGTCTTCACGGTGACATTTAACAACAACATATGAGGCTTTTTTTAAACTAGTGGATATTCAAACATATCAATATATTGAACAGAACTGGAATGTTCTGTTATTCTGCAGTTTTTTTAGTACTTAATGCGTTGTAACCCTCTTTGTGAAGGTTATACGTTGACATTTTGTTTGCTTTTAGAAGAATATGTTGAATTATAATAGATTTCAATGACATTTGGTGGAAAACTGGGTTGAAAACAGTTGAAAATGTTTACTTTTT
>NW_007577731.1:1370490-1388434 GCF_000690725.1 Stegastes partitus | reverse complement strand
GATAGATAGATAGATAGATAGATAGATAGATAGATAGATAGATAGATAGATAGATTATGGATAGATAGATAGATAGATAGATAGATGGATAGATAGATAGATAGATAGATAGATAGATAGATAGATAGATAGATAGATAGATTTTCAGTATGCAATGTGTAAAATATGCAATGCATTGTACAAAATCTACGATGTAAAAACATGCAATGTGCAGAAAATGTTTGCATATCTAAAGACTGAGTTTAATATCCCAAAACAAACATATGGGCAGTTCTGGAAACGTATCTAACATATGTACAGAAGAATACATCATTATATGGATTCTCGTTTGTGCATTTTAGAAAAACTTTGGCTTTTTGCGCTTCCTTTGTGCATTTTGCAGGATAATAGTGCAGCATTTCTCTCAGCAGGTGTCACCAAACTTGTGGAGTTGTCGCTCCGTCCGTGTGGCTTCATTCATCCAGCAGCCTGCGGAGGAGGACGGACTCCCAGCCGAGCGCAGAACTCCACACTTCATCCTGAACTCACTCCGGCTGCAAGCCTCGCTCGAACCGGGATTATTAAAGACCGAGAGGAGCAGGACCGGGACGACCCGCCGCATGCCTGTCCTCCTCCACGCAGGTAGGACTCTGGTGGATGGAGAAGCTGTGAAGCTGCGCTTTCACGCCTGGAGGAGAAGTTAGACGCGTTTAGTTTGTTAAATGATGCCTTCAGGGACCGTTGGGTTTAATCATCAGCAATAGGCGACATAACTACCAGAAGAGTCTGTAGCGCTCTTTATGACCACTTATTCACCCGGTTTACCTCCTGACAGGTCCTGGTGATAATGATAAAACTCAATATTTGTTCAAGTCAACTCCCATTAAACAAATTCCTGGTTCTGTTTGCTGATTGTCAGAACTCTGGTCCCTGACGCTCCAGACCAGGGTGGAGGGTCAGCAGGAGCCACAGACCGGGCTTTGTCTGAGTCCAACACTGTTTTTCTGTTTTATCTGCTTTGGAAAAGTTAAAAAACAACTTAGTGTGCTGCTGAATGTGCAGAAGGTGTCTCATTTTAGTTTGGGAACATGTTGAGAAGCTGAAATGTAAACTCACTTTCATGCTTTGAAGCTCAGAGCTGGACTTCATTTTTTATTAAATGGTTTTTATTATTGTGTCCATCCCAACCAAAACGTTCATGGATTCTGAACAGACATTTAATTTAAACAGATGTTGTCAGTTCACCAGAATGAGCTCAGCAGAGGATGTTTATGTGTCTAAATCTTCCTGCTCTGCATCTAAACATCTTTAACTTATTCATAAGTTTCCTGTAGCACAAGATTCAGGGCCGTAGTTGTGCCTAATTTAAATGTAAGTTCATCTTTTAACTCTTGTAATCGTGTTAACATGACAATATAAATAAATATTGTTAGTGCATTTTAATTAGTGATGCACGATATTAAAATTTCTGGCCGATACCGATATCAAGATTTCTGATATCGCCGATAACCGATATCACTGATGTCGATATTTCATTTTTGTTCTCACCCAAAAATGAGTATCAGTGAGCACTGTGATTCAAAAGAAGCCCAAATTAGACCACATAGTCTTCTAATTAGAAATGAATGGATTCTGATTTAACCTCCACGTGTGACTCAAACTTCCTCAGATTACGTCACGGTTTTGGGTTTTGTTCCATTTATTTCCTGTTTTATTTTGTACAGATCCTTGTGTGTCTCCGGTGGTTTTACTTCCTCTGTCTGTCTCAGTCTGATTAGTTCTCTGTATCTTCTCCTCAGTCTTCATCGGTTCTTCTGTTTGCTCCTCATGTGCATCAGGTTTGTGTTTTTTGCGTCTTGGATTTTTGAGATTTTTTCCGTTTGGATATTTGGCTTCCTCTGGATCTTGACGTTCGCTCTGACTTTTAGTTTAGATTCTTACAAATCTGGACCTGCTTCCTGTGAAACCTGCTAGATTTGATTAAAGTTTTTCCTTGTGCTTCGACCTGTCTGTGTTGTCTGAACTTCCCGCTAATCCCAGATTGATCGATATCATCAACAAGACGCCTGAGCTGAGTCGTTCAAGTGTAAATTAAATCTCTTCACTTCAAGGGCTAACAGTAGAGGAAGAATATAGCGTTGTTTGACACCAGAGGGAGTAACAAACCCACGTGTTTGCATATTGTTAAAGTTTTTACAAGCAGCAGAGCGACTGTACAGCGATTTATAATCTTCATAGCTTCCAGCAGACGTCTCCGATCAAAAGCCTGTCGAGAACCAACAAAACGTAAGGAAATCAATCCACTTTCTGCAGCTCTTGTTGTGCTCACTGGTTGAAATTGAGTGAATATAATCAATACGGTGTCATAGTTTTCTTCTGCATTCATTCTGCTCATTAGACAAATATTCTGCTGAGTCAGCCGAGCATCAGAGAACGACTTCGCTGAGCTAAAAAGGACAGTTTTCGACTCCTGGATTACAGATTTAGGCCGTGCAGATGGACTCGTGCTGCATTTAAAACAAAACTTCTGCAGGTTTCTTCAGATTCGTCCTGTTTAAAGCACATTTCACTTTTGAAAATATGAATAATCAGTTCAGATTTCCCTTAAGCTCATCTCATAAATCAAATACTACTTTAAAACACATCTGAAATGTAAGTGTCTGAACAGTAAATTGTGGATCAATCTGCTCAGGACAAACTCGTTCCTACTTTTAAAAGTGTTTTTACTTTGAGCGACTTCCAGTTATTCCCATTTTATTAGATTTCCTTTCAGAACGGTTGTGGATCATTGGTTTATTCCCCTAACTGTATCTGAGTTGTTGTAAATAAAGGATCATTCTCACTCGTAAACATACTTTCAGCCGTGTTTCTGTCATTCTGCAGCATTTTGAAAGCCAGACTTCCAGTTTGTCTTGCAGCTCCTTCGGTTTTATTCTCACTGGCTGAAGCAGATTTTCCAGTTTGACATTTCTCCATTCCTCAAATCCTCCCATACCATGATAATACCACCCATCAGCATTATTCCTTTGCTATTTCATACCTCTGTTGGCGCATGCGACCAGCCCTTCCTGTCATTGGTTCGGTTGTTCCATACCTACGAGGTATCCAACCTGTTTATTTGCCTGGCGGCCGTCGGCCGAGCAGGTTGTGTCACACCGAGGCTCCTAAACAAGAAGAAGAAGAAGACATTTGCTGGATACGTTCAAACATGTCGGCGCAGAAGGTTTGTGCATCTTTGTCGAGCTTTTTTTTCCCTGCGCGTGGCAGGTCGCAGCGTGTTGAGGTGGTCTGAGGTTTCTTTTCTGGTCTCTGGTGGATCGAGTTCAGCTGCCATTGAGAGCCTGAAGGGAGTGGACGTCCGGGTTGCACACAAAGACAGACCTTTTCCACAACCGGCAGGACTGTTTGAGTTTTGAGGAGTGGTTCTGTGGTTTAGAGTTGCAGTACAATGAAGGCTCATGCACAATAGGAGAAGCTTGTCAAAGGTGTAGACGACAAGTAGGTGTTCAGAGGAGACCAATCAGCCACGTGGAACAAGATCCTCAAGACCCTCCTCTGGTGAAAAACTAGTTCTTTCTTCTTCTTTTTTTGCCTTGTTAGTTTGTCTATGTGGTGTTTTTATATGCTGGAAATCATGAGGGAAACAGATGAGCTGTACCGATCGGAAAACACAGATTTGTACAGTGGGGTTGTAGGTGAGCTGGTGTGCCAGAGCTGCTGCCGGTGTAGAGTTACGTCTCGGACATTTTAAGGCGCGAAGGGGTTATTTGCATGGAACCAGACTTCTAAACATCAAAGTTTGACGAAAAGGGAGGAGTTCTTAGAGGTTAAATCAAAGATCAGAGTGTGGAAAGAAAGTTCCTGCCTCCTTTTGTTTCTTGTCGGCGGCTTCATACTCTAAGTGCAACATTTCATCTCTGAAGTGTGCTGTTATCTCCAAACTGTGTCCGTTCGCTTATCGCAGCTCCTCTGGTGTGTTTTTGAACAGCTCGTGCTCACGTGACCTGCTTTTAATAACACCTATCAATTCAAATCGTGGGCTATTTATTGCTTTTCCATTTGCATCTTGGCGTCCTTTCCTGTGCAGTACCTCCCACCTGAAGCTTACTCAGCTGACGAGGACGCAGGCGATTGGAAACATTTCCTACAAATCAGATAAAAGATCAATAAAGTGGAGTTTCATTTTCACTCAACAGCTCCATTTCCTGCTAATGAAGTTTAATGGCGCAAGTTCTGACAAGTGAAACCCACATGTTGGCTTTGGTGTCAGTGTTTAACCTTTACATGCTCAGAGTGTACCCTTTTAGATCAAACTCAACTTCATTTTTTAAGACCTTTTTCTCCCACGTTGTCTGACACCATCATGAGCAGTTTGTTGTGTTTCTGCTGTTCTCACGCTGGAGGGAAGTCATTTGCAGATTAACAGATAAGATGTTCAGGATTCTTGCAGATGACTAAAAATGTCTTGAAATGCTCCTGGAGAGAGTCGGGAGAGCTCGCTGGTTGTGCAGAAGCAGGCGGACAGAGGGGGATTGTGCTCCTGTGCTGAGCAGAGCCTTTACATAAGGAGGTCAGTGTGCTGAACACACCACACCTCCTGCTCTGTCGCAGCTCCGTCGGCCTTCGTGGCTTGTTAAACATCTTCTTTTCACCTACGCCGAGTAGTTAGGGGAAGTCGGAGGACCACTTTGCAACACGATTCAGCAGATTGTATTCTAAAGAACTAAACTTGAAAGTCGAGTCTGATCCAGGTACACAGATGCCTACAGGTGATACACTGGCAGGGGCGAGTTAATTAACAACCATACAGTGAAAAACAACCCACCTGAGTCAGTCCCACAGTTTTACCTTTGAAAAACCAGAGAAGTTGCCTCATTTCCTGCAGGAGGCTGCAGTAAACTCTGCGACTCTCGAGGTGACTCGATGCAAACCTCAGCGCGGTTTTCTTCTGAACGTTCAGCTCTCTGCACATGTCATTTTGAAATTTGGGGGCCTCGTCGACGAGGCGACAGAGAAAAGTGGAAGTGGCGACTCACAGATAAAATGCTTCAGTCAGGAAATGTGAGACTAAAAAGAGAAGAATGTCCAGACCTGCAGGATGCCGGCGGTGTGAGACTGGTAATAATCATCTGATTGCTGTAATCGGTTGTCTGCGGTGGTTTGTAAATACAAGACGCCATGTTTTTATGTTAAAGTTTAGCTGGAGGCTATAGATTAAATGCTATAGGAAGTTAAACCTGTTGAATATTGCTGTGGTCAAGTTTCGGCGTGTTGTGACACAGCGAGTGTTTGTGGTGGCAGAAATACTTTGATCCTCTACAAAAACAACCTCTTACACATAGAAGTCCTTCATTCATCATTCCTGAGGTAAAGGCCACTAAAATGACCCTGTGACTGATGGATTTAACTCTAGTGATTAACTGTGTTTGAAAGAAGTTGCTTTCTTTATTTAATCCCTCACAATCTGTGGACACGTTTTCCATCAGTCATTCCTGAAGGGATAATTAAATCAAACAGCTGACATTTCATAAGGACGTCACTTTAATGCCTGAACAAACTGAGGAGTTCCTCCCAGACAGGTTGCACCACTGCAGCTATAAATACTCAGGGAGCCTGTAAAACACCTTTAATGACAGATCTTCACCACATTCTGAAGCAGAGCTGAACTTTACTGCCTCTGAGAACATGTTCTCCTCGTCCTAAGATGCATGGGAGGAGGGAAGTTTAAGATTTGCACCAGAGATAAGAGATGCAGGAAAACATCTAGTAGTCTTTGTATGAAGGGAAGCCGTGTGGGGATTTGCAGCCTGAATCCTGGAACAGATCTCCACACTAGCCGGGTACAAGATGCATGTCAGCTGTTTCAGATGCTGCTTTTATTGTTCACGTGTGTTCCATGTGCTGCAGGCCAGTCGCAGGAATGCGTGCAGCGCCACAGGCTGGACGAGTTAGCCTTCTGTTGAACAACTCTCTGACTGCAGCCCTGATCCTTCTGTAGCCACTTTCTCCCTTTTTCTCAGACTCTTCACCCTCAAACTGTTCCACTATTCCTTCAGCTTCTGCATCTCGTTGAAAGACACTCTTCCTGAGATTGGTAGATGCCTCCTCTCTCTCGCTCAGCTCGATTTTGCTCTCTCGTTTTGTTTCAAGGATTCCTCGTCGTCTGCTGACTCGGAGAAAGAGTCCCCCGCCATGGTCTTGCCCTCGTCGCACTCCTCGAGGCTGAAGTACATGTCTCTGGGGGTGCTGGTGCTGCAGACCACCTCGCTGGTGCTCACCATGCGCTACTCCCGAACCCTGAAGGAGGACGGCCCCCGATACCTGGCCTCCTCCGCCGTGGTGTCGGCCGAGGTGCTCAAGATCATCACCTGCAGCATCCTGGTCCTGATGGAGAACAGTGAGTGTTTGTGTTGAGTTCACGCCACTGCGTCCAACATCTCTGCCCGCGGCCCTGTAAATGCTCCCCGTTCTTCCTAATGAGCTCCGCGGGTGGTCCGTCCCTGACAACGCTCCCTCTGTCTCCGGCAGATTATAACATGCGGGCGATGAACCAGCTGCTGAAGGAGGAGATTGTGAACAAACCCGCCGAGACCCTGAAGCTGGCCGTTCCTGCAGGGATCTACACGCTGCAGAACAATCTGCTCTATGTGGCCCTGTCCAACCTGGACGCAGCCACGTATCAGGTTACACACGAATGAATGAATGAGTGAGTGAATGAATGAATGTGCTGCTGGTTCCAGGTCACTGCATCTGCGTGTAAGGGAACTGGTTCCTCAATGGTTTGGCACACGTCTTACCGGGTCCAGAGAACAATCGCTGGCAAATATTTTTAGAAACACTTCCCACACTTTCACTAATAAAAAAAAACTCTGCTGCGTCTTGTGAATATCAAACACTCAAACAGAAAGGTTGCCTCAGCAAACACACCTCCCAGAAAGAATGGGACTGAAATGGCAAAGACTCCAACGTTATTTACTGTTTTCGCTGATATTTATGAGGCTTTAACACTGAAAAGCAGCAAAACCTTTTACTTTTTTTAAAATAGGAAACAAGGACGTACTCGTTTTTTCCTTTCAGTTGCATAACCACCGTTTTTCCACCACATTAACATCACTGTGTTCTTGACCTACAGTTTTAGCTTGGAAGTGCCTGAGTCTTGCCACACTTGAGGCCTTCTGCACTCATCGTCGCACAGGATGTTTGAGCGCTCCATCATTTAAGGAAGCAATAAGAAAATAACTAGTGAGTTATTTTAAATTAGGGGACCTTTACTGTTAGTGCAGCAGAAGATACCCAGCTGTCTTAATGTTTAGGCTGTTTTAATTTTACGTTTGTAAAAGCAAATCAGCTACGAAAAATGAACAACCTTGTGGATTAGAGACGTCTGAGGCCATTTCCCAATACCAATCTGATGCCACAGAGATAAAGCACATGTATTATTCATCGTACTCACAGGGACCTCCAAGGTGGGAAAAGGTAGATTAAAATAAAACTTATTGTGATGTTTCATATCGCCTGGAAAGCAAACACACTACAGGTCAAGTGCAGTACTCTAGTGCTCCTCCAGCCTTATGTACACATTTAGGTTGTAATAGACGTGTTATGTGTCCGTTTGTGCTCCACACAGGTCACGTACCAGCTGAAGATCCTCACCACGGCGCTCTTCTCCGTCTCCATGCTGGGGAAGAGGTTGGGTTTCTACCAGTGGCTCTCGCTGCTCCTGCTAATGGGTGGAGTCGCTCTGGTGCAGGTATCAGCAGAAAGACACTGTGTGTAAAAGACAGATGCTGCAAAAGTGAAGCCAGCGTGACGGCGGCTTAGACCTGCATTCTTTCCAACAGCCAGCAGGGGGCGACACCTCTGGTTGCTAAAAACAATTCTGAATGTGTAGACATGTATGAGAAAGTTACCCGACTTGTCAGGAAACATTTTATTAATGAGTTAGTGACGAGTCTTCATTACTACAACATGGTTTTACAGCCATGACTCGATAATCCAGCCCCTAACAATCCGAAAACCTTTCAGGAAAAACCTTTTCTTTTATGGATTCAATTTTGATTAATATTTACTTTATATTGCCACATTATTTATTTTTTATTTTATTATTCTTTTATTGATTTATTTTTGTCATTCGGCGCTCTCACTGCTCCACACACAACTGCCAACATTATTATATCAACTCAACCCACTAAAAAGAATGTTTGCGACTTAAAAGCTCGATCCAAATCAATAAATAAAATCTGTAGCTTGGAGCTGTGCGTTTATTTAACGTGTGTGTGGGATCGATACGACTTCATCAGTGAGCTACGCTGCTTTGTCTGGACAGACTTTAAGAACTCTGTCCGTCTCTCTGCATGTGTTCATCTATGTTTTTCCCTCCTCAGTGGCCCACGGAGTCCGGAGGCGACTCGGAGGAGAAGGTTCTGTCTGCCGGCTCCCAGTTTGTGGGTCTGATGGCCGTGCTCATGGCCTGCGTATCCAGCGGTTTCGCCGGAGTTTACTTTGAGAAGATCCTCAAGGAGACGAAGCAGAGCGTGTGGGTTCGTAACATACAGCTGGGTGAGTGTCTCTGGTTTGTGTTGAAGTAGGTCATAGATGAGTTTAGTGACTGACGCTGTGTGTGAAAAAGAAATGGTGAGGAAAGATAGAAAGCAAGGCTTCTGAATGGAATAATAATATGGATAATCTCCACACACACAGGAAATAATATATGATTGGATTTAAATAGATTAAAGACGATGAAGTGGTCCTGTTCCACTGTCACTTAGTAAAGACATGATGGTGACATCTTAACAGTAATAACTATAATCACTTGTGCAGCTCGACTCTTGTTCTCTCTGGCTGAAGGCCTCTGATGCTCGCGTCTCTGTTGTTGTGTCACCTTAAAGGACTGTTTCACAGTTAGACGGAACAACAAAGGAACAAGTTTTTCAGGTTCAACAGATGAGCATTCCCTACATGTCGCAAATAGCTCACAGTCGGCCGTTTCTGAATGTCGTCTGTAAAGTAATAACAATATTCTCATCTCAGAAAGGGAATCAAATGACAGAACCGTTCCTTGTTAGGTGATAAGTGCAGGAACTTTTCTAATACGTAGAATGTTGTTGTTTTCTCCTCGTTTCGGCTCAATAAAGGCAGTCTGTCACTTTGTATGAAACTGCAAAAAAAAAAATGTATTTAAGGCTCAGTTTTAGGACTTTAGTCTGAATGAGATTCTGTGATTTCACGGCTGAAGCAGAAGACTAAAAGCTCACACACACACACAGACACGTTCATCTCTTGCATTTCTTGGCGTGTTTGTGTGTTACGACGGTGTGATGACACTCCGAGCAACTGACTGTTAGCAGGGAGGAGCTGCAGGCGGGTTTACGGTCGTGGGAGTTGGCTGGATTTCTGTCAAACCTGACCACAGAGTTACATTTTCTCCTCTATGTGTGTGTGTGTGTGACCTCTAGGGGCTGTTAGTTGTAGTAAAACAGCTTTTTTTTCTCTTTCCTTCCCGCCTTCACCAAGAACAGTTGAATCATCAGCGGGTTGTTTCTGAATTATCTGGAGAAGCATCATCGTCTCCGACTCTCTCTTTCAGGTTTGTTCAGCTTCGTGTTCGGCTTCGTGGGAATGATGGTGTACGACTTCCAGAGCGTGAGGCAGTCGGGGATGTTTCAGGGCTACAGCACCATCACCTGCGTAGTCGTTGTTTTGCAGGTTTGGCTTCCCTTCATCCTCCTTCATCTGAACATTTTAACAGGAGGTGCACGTGGCAGCGATAAGAGCAAAAATAAAACTACAAATACAGCAATGGAAAAAATGCTTCATTACAAGTAAATGTCCTGCATGGAAAGAAGTACAGTCTGCAGTACTGGCAGCAAAATGAAGTTTTGGTCCTTCTGACTGATAGATTATTATATTTGACATAATCAAATTATTAAGAGTGTATCAGCAGCATGTTGCTGGAAGTTTGAACTACTTTTATCCAGGTTTACATACAGAGACAGAAGATAAATGAGTGTTAGAGGAAAGAAGAAAAAACAATAAGCAAAGCTGTTTTCAAGTTTTGACCTTCTTTGCTAATCTTTGGGAAGTTCAGAGAGAAAAATCCCCGTTTTGTGGAGCTGTTATGAACTCATAGACGTCTGACCCGATTACGCACATCAATATGAGAACTAGAAAAGACTCACATTTGGGCTTTTCTGCCCTGAGTTTGACCTGTAAGGCTGCTGCTGTGTTGAGTGACTGTTTTTAAACCCTGCTTTCTGCCTGTAGGCTCTGGGCGGGCTGGTCGTCGCTGTGGTCATCAAATACGCAGACAACATCCTAAAAGGATTTGCCACCTCCCTGTCAATCATCGTGTCCACGCTCACCTCGTACTTCCTGCTGAAGGACTTTAACCCCACCGGGTAAACATGTGCACGCTCACACACGCTCACAAACACTTTATCAGTAGAAAAACATTGCATGCTTGAGTGTTTTTCTATTTTGCAGCCTCGTTGCAGCAATCTGAAATGTGTCAGCAACTGTTGGATTGATTATCAAGGAAGATACTGGCTGTGCAAGAATGGCAATACACCAATAGGTTGTCAGATTAACAGTCCAGCATAGCAACAACATGGTGGTTAGGAACTCCATCCACCTCCCTACTCTGATGTTTTCAATAAAACTCAAAAAGAGACAAAACACACAGAAAACGAGGTTAAAGATAAACTTGACTGATTTTTTTTTTTTTTAGACTACTGTCACAGTGTTTTGTTGTGATTAATTTGAAGAGTTCATTTGCAGAAACAGATAACTCCACTTGTTTGTTCTTGTTTGCTTGAGATAATATCGATCAAACTGAAGCTGACTGGATGTGACTCAGTAGAAATGACAGCAACAGAGGTAACTGACTGATGTTGTCTCAGGTAGACGATGGAGAAGTTCTGAAGGTTTGTTAAGATGGAGTTCTCTGTTTCTGCAAATGAACTCTTCGTTTCCTTCCAGCGCCACCATTTAGGTCACACTTCCTGATCAAACAGCAGCAAGTTTAGCATGTCTGGCGGTAGTTATCAACAAAGATGGTGAACACAGTAAACACCTGCTGAACATGATGAGGTTTAGACATGAAAACACCTCCAGAAGTGAACTAAGAGCTCATCTGATTATTGATTCAGGTCATTTTAACGCCTCTTTTTTTAATCTCCTAGTCTTTCTGCTCTCTCTCTCTCAGGTTATTTTTCTTCGGAGCATTGCTGGTAATCGCTGCCACGTTTCTTTACGGCTATGAGCGAAAACCCGCCAGCAGCAGCGCCGTCAAAGTGTAGCCAGAGACCCCTGCGAGACGCCACGTGAGCGGCCAGACGGCGGCCATCCAGCCTGGACAGAGCGGGACTCTACGGGCCCGGTGTGGCGTGTGGATGTTACAGATGTGGGGAAACACAGACAGAACATCACCCGTTACTGCCGAACCGCTAACGGCTGAATCTTCACTTCTCTGAGGGGGAAAAAGAAATGCGGCTTTGCACAACAGACGGGGGTAAATATTGTGACGTACATGTGCTTGGTGAGGTTTTTGGAGCGAAGTGGCCACCTCAACACACACCGAAGCAGTGAGACTAAACGTACTGTATGTGCAATTTAAAGGGAGGTATTTTTAAAATATGATACTTTATAGTTCAGACTTTGTGTATTTATATGATTTGGGACAATGGGGACTGTGTGGGGGTGTCAGTAGAAAACAAAAAGGGGATTATTAAGAGTTCTCACAGCGCCTGAATGTGAAAATCCTCGACAGAGCTTCCATCTAGTGGTGGAATGAGGAGCAAACTTGCTGCAAAGAGGAGGGGTTACCTCTTGTCCAAAGATGCTGAATGTCCTCTTTTTTTTTTCTTTTTTCTTTTTTATATCAGATGAGATAAAAGGGATACGACTGCTTTGACCTTGCTGCTCACAGTCTGAGTATTTATATCAAAAGCGCTCGTTTTACGGTTATTTAAATGCAAAAAAAAAAATCAAAAATAAATGTCTTTATGTGAGAACAAATGAATAAATTAAAGTATCTTTTATGCTGAAACCACCGGCTCTGCCTTGATCTGTTCTTACATCAAAGTGTGTGTGATTGTGAGAGCGCCACGCACACACACACACACACACACACAGCAGCAGCGAGGCACACCCATGAATATTTTGAACTGTGTGGTTTTTTTTTCCACTTCCAGTTGCAGCGCGCTCAGGAAACACCAAACCAGTCTCTATAGCAACAGATGGCTGAATGAGCTGAAGGTGACAAATTAGTCCGACCTAATTTGACTTCTGTGTAAATGGTAGTAAGAAGCTTTTTCTTAAAAATATAGTCAGCAATAACCCTTACAAATAAAAGCACATCAAATCTAACTCTTATAAAGCCTAGTTTTTCCCCCACCTCGTTGCTGCCTGATCAGTTCTGATAATATTTGCATAGTTGTGGATTTTCTGAGAAGATCTGAGGCTTCGCAGTGATGAGGTGGTCAGACAGAGAGCGGGCATATGGGAAGGTGAGGCGTGAACCTGGAGAGAGGCACAGATGGAGGATGAGTCATGTGACTTGTGTGTGGAGTGGCAGGCCGGGACTTGGACCGATCCCAGGATGAGACACCGGACAGACCGTGACGCCACCAGAAGATCCTCAAACCCCGTGTTTATCTGCCACAAACACACACAGGAGGAGACGCTGGTTCGCTTCCACACCAGATACAGAGTGGATTTAGATTCCCTGATTGTTGGAAGATTTATGCAACTTTGAAGTGCAACACGACCCGATTAGCGCCCCGTCAAATTCACCCTCGGTTGTAGTGCGGCCCCATTCCAGCTATAATATACGAGAGTGGGATCGGCCTCCTTGTTTTAAATCTGTTGTATGGCGCCGCTCCAAGTCATTTGCGCTGCACTTATTGAAAGCTCGGCTGACGTTATTTATTTAACGTAGTAACAGTTCCAGCTCGTCTTTCAATTTCAGCTAAAGAGGCTGACAGTAGAAGAAGAAAAAACAACTCCAGTGAAAACTATAGTAGATTTTTTTTCTTTTTTTTTATATCTTCCAGACTTTTATGGCAAGTGGGTGCTCTTAATACAATCTGATCAAGTTTAATCTTAACCTAAAAAGATTCATATAATACTTTATCTCTTTTAAAATGATCTGAATACATCCTTTGATTCTGGTACCGAGTGTGCTGAAGGCCTTTGTTGGCACTGACGAGGTTTAACTCAGGGTTGTTGTTTTTTTTTTTGTTGTTTTTTTTTGGCTGACTTTTCAATCAAAATGTCTTCAGGTATCAAGGTATACAAAACAAATGCTATTCTTAAACTTCTTCGCGGACAGTTTTTCTCGTCTCCCTCTCGCTCTCATGCAATAAGGTCTACATAAGGATGCAGGATGCAGTTCTTGTTGTGGTCTAATACCTCTGCGGTACGACTAAAAACAGTTCCATCGTCGCTAAAAAGGCAGGCAGAACTCGTTTGCGGAGGTCCAAAAACTTGTCAAACAAGCCTCGATGCAACTCCAGGTCCTTGTCTGTCGTAGACTCCCGAGACGTAAAATCCACTCTGGCTTCTCGTAATAGTCCTCTTGACTCTTTCAGGAGCTACAGGATTTCCAGATACATCCAGAACAGCTATGCTTTCGTCTGTGCAGCTTTAAGACCCTTTTATTTAGGCGGTATGACCACAAGCGGCGCCCCTCTCCTCGGCCTCCACATGAGCACTTGGGCGTCGTTGGCGTTGGGCCTCCCCAGCGCGTTGGGAGGGATGGGCTCCTGGTAGTTGAGGATGTGCGGCTGCTCCTGGTAGGGACGACCCACCAACGAGGCCCGAGAGCCCAGAGGCATGTCCGGGTCCACGGCGATGTCCACCCGCATCCGCCACCGAACCGTCTGCAGCACGATGCGCTCCTGCAGGAGGAGAGGCCTGATGTTAGCATGGTCGATACTGTGTGTGAGTCTATTTTAGGCACGTTAAGCATCTTGTTGCAGCCTCATTTGATTGTGCATTATGTCCTGCTGCAAGTAGACGTGTGGTTAATGTGCACAGTAATGAATGATGGTATTAGGGATCTTTTCATTTTAGCTGACACGGGAGAACAGTTGATTAGAGAATCTTAATGCGGGTTTCCTGCTCCTATCTCAGGATTTCTACAGGTACGCTCCACTCCTGCTCTCAGTCAGCGCTGAAGACGAGCCTGAACAGCTTCTCTACATGATCCTACCAAGAATCTAGCTCCTCCACAAACACAGTACACAACTACTGCAGTCACTCTGACGCTCGTTTTACGCTGGACTGACTGTTGATGCCCACTGCAGGGGCTTTATTGAGGAGGACTGAAGAGCTGCTTTGTAACTTTACACCAGGAAAAGAAGTGCAGGAGGGGCTGATTACATCACAGCCAGTCTGTGTGGAAATGCACGAGTAGTTTCTAAACAGCCGGTGTTTTTCACTTCCAACTGGACAAAACATGTCTGTGATGTGTGGATGCAGTTTAGAGGAAACTGGTGCGGATTAACGCAGACTCCTCTCTGTGTTCTGGTCCTGTACCTTGGTGACGGAGTTCATGGCCACCAGCCAGGTGATGAAGCTCTGGTCCCTGGTGATGTGGGTCAGCATGGGTGTGTTGCTGTTGCTGATGGGAACCGCCCAGGTCACGCTGGGGTAGAAGTTGTCGTTCATGCTGACCGTCAGACGGGACGGTTTGGACGTGGGTCCGGTCAGGGTGACCGTCTCGGTGGTGTTGCCGTACCAGGGGTAGCTGACGCCGTCCGAGTCACTGATGGCCTTGACCCGACCCTCTCTCAGCTCCGGTAGCTCCCAGCTGGACCTGGAGGAGGACGCAGAGGATGAGACAGACACATACAGACACGGCAACAGTCTGGAGGTCTCTCCGGTACACTTACATGCCGATGTCTCCGTAGGTGTTGTAGAACTCCATCTGGGTACAGGCCTGGATCCAGCCCACCACCCAGGTCTCATTGCGGGGCACTGGCGGCATCACAACTCCTGCTGAGGCCCTGAAGTAAGGCGTCTTGTAACGCAGCACAATCGGTGAGTTCTCCTCGATGATGGTGGGACACTGGTCAATAGAGGCGGACACCTCGTACACCACAATGTTCTCCCGTCTGATGCGGGGCTTGCATGCGATGCTCTGAATACAGCCCATAGTGCAGGCGGCGAGCAAAATGAGCAAAACCAGAGAAGAAGGGAGCAAATGATACCTGGCCAGTATGCACATCAGTCCCCCCCTCAGGGTTCCACCCTTGCCTGAAGAGCAGATCTTAATCTTTCAATTCATCAGTGATGGAGTTGGGAAGAAACAAAAAGAGAGGAGAGAAAAATGATGGTGGAGGAGCACAGTCACCATTGATCAAACATCAGAGCATCCACCACCATGCGCTGAGGATGAAGTGGAGGTGAGCTCGCGGTGTTGACTTGGGGGGAAGTATCACAGATCTCCGCAGCCTCCTCCCCCCGGTCTGCCTGCTGACTGCCGCACTGCCCTTGGCGCTCGTCCCCAGAAACTGCAATCCGGCCTCCCCTGGGCTGCTGCTGCTGCTTCTCCGCCGAGCGTCCGCAGGCTCCTCCGCTCCGTGTCGAGTCCGCACGTCCGGCTGCACGTCGGTGCCCCTTGATCCTGCTGCTCTGCTCCCGGCTCTGCGCTGTCATGTCAAGTGGCGACAGGGCAGCCAGGTGCGTCAGAGGAGGGGGGCTCGATGCCTTTTGTTTGCTTGGCTTTTCCCTGGATTAGCCTTGCGTTCGCGCGGCGCCCTCAAAACGCAAAATCGGGGTCTTCATCACTTTGACCTACATGAAAAGAGGCTTCGTCAAAAAAAAGAGAGAGAGAGTCTTATAACGGCGAGCCAACGGAGCTTTAACGCGCTATTTTAATGTTTCCCTCCCAGCGTGCTTCCATTCTTGGGGATGCATGAATGGTGCATCATGAATGGAGGCAGCGAGGCAGCAGAAACGTGCAGAGAAGCAGCGGCTAGATACCATGTCGACCGGCCGCCTCGTCGGTGCGTCTCCTCGGGCTGCTGCGCGTCAACGGACCGGATAGCATCCTTCCTCCAGCGGCGGGTCGCCCTGTTCGGTTTGGAGATGCTGATGCTGTAGAGGCGGCGGAGGAGGGGCGTCACCCGACCTCTGCATTGAAAAAAATAACAAGTGCAGGGGGCGGGGCCACGCGGCTGCGTCACGGGCCCAGTCGGCTCTCCCATTGGTCGAAAGGGCTCGATCGCGGAAGTGGTGTCGTTTGTGCTCATCGACCGACACTGACACGCATTCACCGGGCGGCTCGGCTCGTTATTTCACGCTCACAGCCCGCCGGTTCGCATCCGTCGCTGGTGGTTTATGCTCGGCCGCTTGTTCGGGTCTCAGAGGGTGTCGTCCTTCCTCTACCGGGTGTCGCTGATGATGAAGCCGCAGGTTGTGTTCGTGCTGGGCGGGCCTGGCGCCGGCAAAGGGACCCAGTGCTCCAAAATCGTGGAGGTACGAGAGGTAGCGAGCAGAAAGGACAAAGACAAGTGGCGGATTTTGTTGGTTAACACTCAGCCTATCGTGATGAGAACAGTGTTCGGTGGGTTTCCGAACCGTTGCGGCTTTCAGGAGCATCTTTTTGACGAGGTGGCGGCTCGGTTTCACTGAGTTCCGGTTGTCCTCTAAAGACGAAGCTGGCTGTTAGCCTGTCAGCTAGCTGGTTAGCCGCTCGCTTTATGGGCTCATTTAGGACATTTAGAGGAGCTGCAGAGGAACGGTTTGACCCTCCAGGACTCCCTCAAGACTTATTATGTGACATCTCAGTCAAAGCAGCGGAGAACGCTGTGTGTTTTAGTTCTGTTTAGTCCAAGCACTGAATGAATGGGCTGAATTCATATCTGTGTTTGTTTCTGCCACTGGTTTCCTGATCTGTGGCTGATTTCATGTCACTGTGGGATTCAGTACAACAGGAGATGCAACAGAGACTCTATCCTGGTGAAATCCATTTTAAAAAGAGGTCAGAGGTGCTACTCTAAAGGAAATTCTTCTATTACAGCCCTGATAAGTGATAAAGTTTAATCTGCGTGTGGAGCAAAGGGCAGGAGGTTATTTCACAAAGCAACTCCTCCACCCTTTATTACATAACTGTTCTCTGATTGTTTAAACTTCTATTAAAACATGTGGCAGAATTCACAACACAGCAGTTGTTTTTAATTTCTGTCAACAGAGTCAGATCATAAAATCAGTATATCAGCAGAGCAGCAGGTTAAAGGTGACGGTGGGTTGGTATAGAATCACATTTAGACACTATTTCATATCTGTTCTGTTGTCCGACAGCAGATGATTCTGTAAATGAGAACAGCTTTGTTGAGATTTTGTGTTGAAATGTAGAACATGTGGGCACAGAGAGCAGGAGAGAAGCTGAGGAGCTCCTGTTTCTCTTCAGGTGTTTCTACATTTTTGCTGTGTCGATTGTGTCGAGTCTGTCCTTTAGCTTCACGCAGAGCAAACAGGAGACATCCTGTTGACATTTCTTCCACGTTGTAGCCTTATGGCCGACTTACCACTGTCAGCCTGGTTATGTAACGGTGGCTGTAAGTCTGGAGTGCACTTGGCCAACCTGTCACCGACTTGGAGCACAAACACATGTTGACATTTATTAGATGAGGAGCTGATCACGGTGTTACCACATTAATACTCATATTTAAAAGTATACTTAGCAGCTAAACCTGGATCGTAAAACAAGCTTTCAGCCACACACCTGGAAGAGACAAAAGAAATCTGCCTTAAGATCTCAAAGTGTGCACTGCAGGATTAGAAGGTCAGATATACAGCTAGCAGAGATGCCATCAAGGGACTCAGTAAATATCCTAAAATATATATCCCAAAATATTTCCATGCATTTGTTTTCTTATCTGTCTTTTCTGTGTTGCTCTCCTGTTCCTCGCTCATTTTGCTGTGCATGTTTGTAGCTAAGGTGGCTCAGTGGTTAGCT
>NW_007577731.1:1325703-1370310 GCF_000690725.1 Stegastes partitus | reverse complement strand
GCCCTGTGATAGACTGGTTACCTGTCCAGGTGAACCTGCCTTCACCCTGAGTCAGCTGGGATAGACTCCAGCCCCCCATGACCCTAGTGAGGATTAAGGTGTAGAGATGATGGATGGATGTTTGTAGCCGGCGAGTCAACATAAATAAAGTTTAGAAAAGAACTCATTAAATATGTTAGATTCTAGATTTGTGGTAGGAAATGAGAACATGTTGGTATCTAGTAGTTAAAACAAAGCTGGAACATGTTTCCGTTGATTTTTCTTCATGTTGTACTTCCAGTGATGCAACTATCGATCATCTGCAGCTCCTCGTCTCCTGTGTTGTCATCACTAATAACACATTAAACAAGGTCGGCCCTAACCCTAACACGACTGAGCCAAAGTGATGACATCTGATGACTCAAACTTGCCCTGAAGCTAATTCATTTGCACACTGGACAAAAGTTATTTTTAAAAGCTGTGCAGAAAGTCTGAAAACTGTATTAACTATCAAACTGGTGAACGTTCGTGAAGCTGCAGCTCTACTGGGGGCCGACGTGGACTCTCTGGTGTGTGTGTTTGCTGTAGCTCCTTAAAGAGAGACTTTATAACTGCTTCTGTTCTCGGATGTTTCTGGGAGTCGGCTTCCACGCTTCGAGTGCGGCGGTTGGGCCTGAACGGCAGCTCGGCATAGAGGCTCCTTTCATTCAGTGCACGACTTTTTCCTGGCCTGCTGTGAGTGGCGAGGACTCAGTCTGTCGGCGACGGCCTCTCCTCCTCATTGTGGAGTTCCAAACCTGAAAAACTTGTCACAGAAAATTGCCTCTAGATGATTGGTTTTGATGTGCTTTTCTTTGAGATGCTGTTTTCATCACGGCATGTTAAAAATGTGTTTGTTTTTTTTCCTTCTTAGAGCTACAACTTCACCCACTTGTCAGCTGGAGATCTGCTCAGGGCGGAGCGAGCTAGAGACGGCTCCGAGTTCGGACAGCTCATCTCCAACTACATCAAAGAGGGCAAGATCGTCCCGGTGGAGATCACCATCAACTTACTGAAGAAGGTGTGTCATGAATGAAGGCTGTAGATCTGGTTTGTGTCTGAGACGAGTCAGATGCTTGATTCAAGTGTCTGAAGTTATTTTCAAGAATCACAGGCCATGAAAAAACCTTTACTGCCAATCACAAGGTTTAGTTTACAGGCTCTGTTTGAATAAAAGTTCAATATGATGTTTAATTCTTAAAACACAAATACTTCACAAAGCTAATATGTTTTGCTAGGAGCTGGTTCATCAGTCTACAGGGTGTTATTCAGTGATCATCTAACTGTGGCAGCTACTAGACAGCAGCACTGAACCACAGGAGGTTCCTCACACTGAGGACCAAGACGAAGTCATCCGTTTATTTATTTCCATCAAAAACTGAACATTTCACGTCCACAGGTAGAACATCTGTGCGCTCCCTCACCTGTAGCTCATTCATACAACAAAACAACGTCACATAAGTCGAGGATCTTATCTTTACTCAATGAAATAACGTTTTTAAATTGCTTTATCAGCTAAACTTTATCTTAAATTTATATTTTTAATGTTAGATTTTACACTTAGCTTTTAACACAAGACATTTTTAACTGTATATGGCTCTCACACTAACCAATGCTGAAGGCATTTATTCATTAAATCCAGACTTTTCCATCCTTCTGATTAAGAAAACTTCATGTTTCCTCCCCTTTAATGTAATATAGAATTAAATGTTTGTGCTGATATTCAGACATAAACTAAAAAGAAAAAACATGACTTGAGGCTCTGGAGACTTGTGATCGACAAACAATCGAGTAAACATAGTAAAAAAAAGAAAAGAAAAATGCATTTTCTTATTCGAATTATAGAGTTTATCGGCAGCATTTACACTGAAGCAGTGTTGAAAATCTGTGTGTTCAATCTATTGCACGGATTTAGTTTTTTTGCAGACTTCTACCACCTTTAAACACATTCTGAGCAGCAAAACATAAAATCTTTCCTTCCGGTTTGTGTCTCGTCAGGCGATGGAGGAGACGATGCAGCAGGATGAGAAGAAGTTCCGTTTCCTCATCGACGGTTTCCCTCGCAACGAGGACAACCTTCAAGGGTGGAAGAGCGTCATGGACGGCAAAGCAGACGTCAAGTTTGTGCTTTTCTTCGACTGCGGCAATGAGGTGCGTCATGGAAACTCCCCTGGAGCTGTTTGTAGTCACGCGCTGTGCTGAGCCGATGTCCCGGCAGATATGTCACGCTGAGGAAACGAGCTCTTCTGTCCACAGGTCTGCATCGACAGATGTCTAGAAAGAGGGAAGAGCAGCGGACGCACAGATGACAACAGAGAGAGCCTGGAGAAAAGGTGCAGTCCTCCAGCACAGGCTACATACTGGACGTCAGAACGTACCAATACATACTTATTTATATACCAAAGTACAACAAGCACGTCTGATGAGAGTCCTCTGACCCATTTAACCGGCTGGTGGATACCTGCATGTGTGTTTTTGACCTAATTCATGTCTCCTTTAAGTCCCTTGTGTCATCTGACCCCAATAACCAGCCACACATTCCTTCAATGCAGAATCCAAACCTACCTGCAGTCTACGCGACCAATCATCGAGCTGTACGAGAAGGACGGCAAGGTGCGCACCGTGGACGCCTCTCGCTCCGTGGACGAGGTGAGCAGATGGCCTCGCCGGCTGAATGTCACGAATAGAAACTTTTATAGCAATCAGATGTAGTTTTACAACCAGAGGAGTCGCCCCCTGCTGGTTGCTAGAAAACGTGCAGGTTTCAATATTTTATGTAGATTTTTTTCCAATATAAACAAACAGGCACAAGGACACAAGGACCTGATGGAGTTTCAGAATATGTAAAAAAAAAAAACAACAGCCAAAGAGGGTTGTGGAGTTTAAAGCTGAGAGAAAAACAGCCCCTCGTCCAGAAGGTCCTGAATGAGAAACAAGCATCTCATTAAGCCACCTTCTAATTCAACAATAGGAATCTTTCTCTGAGGGCTTGTTTTTGATGGGGTGGAAGAGATTTTGTCTTGTCAGAGCAGCCCAGTATTGCTAAGAGGCCATCTGGCTGAATGGATGTTTGGTACTGTTGGGAGAACCAGTCAAATATGTCCGACCAGAACTTCCTGAACGCTGCCAGACCAGGTGTGATAGTGAACCTTCTGCGGCGCCACACTTGTCGCACTGGGTGGGAATTGTTTCAAGTGTTTTGGGCAGCTTTACTTTGGAATAATGCAGCCTATGGATGACTTTAAACTGGATTAATCTGTGTCTAGAACTGGTTGAGCAGGACTTTATGCAGGTCACCCCTCCTCCCAGAGTTCATTAGAAAACATGCAGGTTTAAGGAGCTTCCATGCTGGCTTTACTCTGTCTTTTAATTGCATTTTGAGTATTTCTGTTGCACCTGTGAGGGAAAAAGTGTTGTTTATGACTAAAGACAACAATCATGTTTAACTTGTTGAATTGAGGTGAACCAGTGACCAAGCTAACCTGTCGTTCTCTTGCAGGTGTTTGCGGAGGTGAAAGCCATCCTAGACAAAGAGGGCTGAGCTCCTCCGACTGCCAGCAACATTCATTTACTTTTTAGTTTCCTTTTTATCAACTGCAATTACACTATTATGAGTTTATATGTCCATTCATATGACTTTTTACGTTTGGTTACCTTTGATTTCTGTCTTTTTTTTTTTTTGTAATCTGCTTACACTGTTGGTGTGTTTGTGCGTGTACACTGCGTACCGGCGTGAATGAGAGCTGGAGATGCCCTGCAGCTGCTCGTAATCGACTAGTTCTGGTTCAGAAGAGCTCACGGTTCATCCCGGTCGGAGGCCATTGCGAGGCGATGCATGGTCGGCACTTGTTTGTCGAAGACACTTACAGTACTGGAAGTCTCTAAAAAACAAACTGTATTTATCACTTATGTCTTCTGTCATGAGAAGCAGCCATCATGCTTCAGACCAAATCGTTGTTTGACCTGAGGATTTAGTTTAGACTCCACCGAGCAGCCAAATAAAACCAATACAACATCTGTCTCATGTTTAGCACTACAGGGGCATGACCAGAGACTTTTAGTGCCATGTAGACGTTATCAGGTGTGTTTCTGTGATAGATGAGTATTTAAAATTTAAAAAAACCTCAGTGTGCTTCATCATGGCTATGACATGTGGGACTAGTCATAGTAGGAACAAAGGGGATGAACATGAAACACTTAAACTGTACTGTATCTGCTCGTATGAAGGACGATAAAGCTGAAAAAGGAAAAACGACCACTTTTATTTCTTTTGTTTTACATCAGAGTGTGTGTTTAATAGTTTTACCCCACGAGTGTAGAATTCTAGTCCAGTACTTTTTCGATATTTTGATCATTTTATGAAGTTTTACGAATATACAGAACCTCTGGTAGTTTCCATCCCACTTCCGCCAGCAGGGGGCGCCTGGCATCACGTTTTTTTTTTATGAGGTTTAACTCCAAGCAGTTTCTAAAACATCTTAAGCAAAGGATGAATAAATTAACACTGACAGAAGATCCATTTCCAGACAACAATATATCACATTTATACATATCAGTTAATTTTTTTAGAATGTAGTATTTGTTTTAGCATTTACTTATTCTTTAGATTTATGTACTTCAGCACATTTTTATGCTTTTTTTTTTTTTTTCATTTTGTTATGTCTCCAAGTCATTTTTTTTTCCAATGGAGGGTTTAGAGCAGTGGTTCTCAAACTGGGGGTCAGGACCCCCATGGGGGTCCCAAGATCATTTCAGGGGATCGCCAGATCATTATAGAAATAAATATAAAATAAAGCCTACATTTACCACATACATTAGTATTAGGGCTGTCACAATTAAAACTTCTTCCCACTGCTTTTTTGAACTTATTATGATTTGATTATGCAATATTTTTAAATGCTCTTTTTAAAATTATTTTGTTTTTATATATTTTCCCCTTTCATTTGTTTGAAATAAACCCAATTTGTTAATTAATTCAAAAGAAAGTTAACGTGTTAATGTAAAGAGATTAATCTCATTCATTTTTAACGCATGAACAATAAGCATATTACTCATGAGATATTAAAAATTGGCTCAAAAAGTTTGAGAACCACTGATTTAGAGCCTCATTGTGTAGCTGTTGAAACCATCTGAGCTCCTCCAAGGTTTGTTTTATCCAGAGGAACGGTTTAACTTTACACAAACCTGCATTTATATATTCTACATAACTCTACATAATACTTGACAGGCTCAGGAGACTCATTTAAAACAAAAAGAATGAACACAAGTGGCACAATACATGCTACATAATATACATTTTATTTTCATGTTTTCATATATATATTTCATATATATATAATCTGCAGTTACAAAGACATTTGCTGACATATTACTATTATTCCTGAGTGTTTTAGCTTGAGGCCTGGTGCGTCTGCATTTCAAGAGCTACACACAACAGATTAGAAGCTTCCAAAACAACAGTACCTGGACATGCATGACAACGGGGCCGAGTACCGGACAAAAGCAGTTCACAGCCACCGCGGCTGTCGTGTTGTCAAAAGTAAAACGCACCGATAGTTAGTCTGGGAACGTAGCCAATAGAAAAGTGTGAATGTAAGGCACTATCGTTACACTAGTTTGTATGAGTGCGCTATAATACGTACGGTTAAAAAAAAAAACAAAAAAAAAACGAGTTTAATGATCCCGTTGAGAAAACTGGATCATCGCAGCACCAAATGTAAGTGAATACGGCAAATTAAAAAATATAAATAAGAATATAACAAGTGCTGGGAATGGGGTTTAACAAACTGAACATTGTTTTTTTAAGTAGAAATATTTGAATGACAAGTATGAAAATATACGGATTACAGCATCATGAGTATGTGCAAAACAACCAACCTAGAAACGACTGGGGAAAGGAAATATGTACAACACGGAGCCATTTCTTACAACCTGTACCACGAGCTACGACACGGCGAAACGACAAGCCCCGGTGTGACTGACTGCTCGTAAGAAACAAAAACGTACTCAATATATTCTGCCAGCAGACGGCAATCTGAAAATATATATTATCTTATTTACAGGAACAGTCTTATGGAAAAAATAACACTGCATAAGACCACGTGACCGGGCAAACTCACGCCAACATCTGAAGCAAAAGTGTAACAGTGATCCTCGGGTGAAAAGGAGGACTGTCCTTCGACGCACACGTTCTGTCGAGCGATTGGCGAAACAGAGAAATACCGACTCAGATTCACATTCAAGATGTACATTCTGTTGTTAGACATTCACGACGAGAGCAGAATAAACTCCTACAGTCTTTGAAATACCAAAGAGTTAAGAAATGTGCATACAAATACATAAAGGGCAAATATAGAGAATATTTAGGTTTTCTGTTTGCGTTTAGGAAAATAAACACAAACTTTTGACAGCATGGTGGCCCGTGGAAAACAAACAAACAAACAACAACTGATAGGCGTGCCGCCGACTCAGCAGGAGCTCAGCAGGCCTGTGATCATGTTGCCGGGAGACCTGCGGTACTGAGCCTTGGTGTTGGTGACGGCGCCGTGCTTCTGCCGGAGATGGAGCCTCAGCTGACTCTTGTGTCTGAAGTGCAGGTCACATTTTTCACACTGAGAAAAGAAAACACACATCATTTAGAATCACTTCCACCCGCTCTGCCAGCAGCAGCTCATAGCTGCCCCGGATTAGCACTCAGGAATTATAACTATTGATAGGTGTATGGATCACCGCGGTGAAGGGATTACGCTCTTTTTAGCAGCCAGACACTGACTAGGAAGCTTACATGATAAGGCTTCTCCCCGGTATGAATGCGCATGTGACTCTTGAGCGTCTGAAGGTGGCGGAAGTGCGTGCCGCAGATCTCACAGGGGTACGGTTTCTCTCCCGTGTGTATTAACACGTGGGCGCGAAGATGGGCCACCTGGAGGGAGATAGGAAACACACGATTTGCATGAAGGCGACACTTTGAGAAGTGAAAGTTCTGCTGAAGACGAGACATTTCTGCTCTTCTCACCTGGACAAACCTGGAACCGCACGTCTCGCACTTGTATGGCTTCTCTCCAGAGTGGATTCGGGTGTGCGTCTTCAGATTGGCTGGTCGGTTAAACTGAGCACCGCAGATGTTGCAGTGGTATGGCTTCGCACCTGGACGGTTAGAGAGGCGACGAATAAATCAGACACATCCTAGAAGACTTGCTTGACAGTACTAAAAAGCCAACCAGGACTCCTGAGTCTTACCCGTGTGAACAGTCTTGTGGCTGGCCAGGTTGCCCTTGTAGCGGAACGCCGCCTGGCAGCAGTCACACTTGTATGGCTTGTCGCTGTGGACCTGGACCATGTGGTCTTTCAGGGAATCTTCTTCCGTGAACTTGGAGTCACACCCGTTGCAGAAATAAATGTTGTTTTCTGCAGAAAGAAGCAGAAAAAGGAAACGACGTTAACGTAATGCACCTCTGTGGCTTTATACGGGCCAACAGTCCGGCGCTGTGGAGTCCACTCACCACAGCTGGAGGAGGAATAGTCTGAGTGTAGCTTGGTGCTGTCGTCTCTGTTGTACGAGGCCGGAGAAAGATGACCCATTTCCATGCACCGGGGGCTGTCACAGCCGCAGGAGGAGCATCTGTGGTGGCTGCACCCATGAACAAGATCACAGAGTTACTATGAAGTCGGGTTTTTAACTTTACCCAATGAACAGCAACTGGTAGTTTGTTATTTGTTCTGACAGCCGGTTGTGGTTTACCTAATACTGCTGCAGCTGTCGCTGCTCTGAGATGAGGGCATGTCTTCTCTGTGCTCGTTGGCGCCCTCTTCTGGCTGGACCTCGCTCTGTCCGCCTGCCGCTCCGCTCCTGCAGGGGCTCAGCGTTGGAGAAGCGGATCCGACATCAGAGCCGCCTCCCTGGGCCTCCTTTCCGTTCTCATCGGGAGTTTGGTTCATGACGATGAACTTGTACTTCTTCCAGTTGCGGGCCTTGGCGTCTTTGGGGCACTCTGAGGGCTGTTTGAGGCTCATGCTTGCGTTTCTGCTGCTGCTGGACTCGGTGGGCGAGTTGGGCTGGCAGTCAGATCTGAGGGGGCTTTGGGGGCTACAGATGACACCTTTGCTGAAGCCAGGGGAAAGTCTCACGCAGCTGGTTTGCGGGTGCTGAACGCTGTCTTCCTCCATGGGGGCAGCGGGCCCCTGAAGGCTCCCGTGGGCTACCGCCGGTCGGATGATGGTGGGAGGGAAACTGGGGTACGATGGGACAGAGTGGGAGATGGACTCGCTGTGAGCCATGCTGGGGCTGGGTACCTGCGAGCATCGGATCTTATGAGCACCTTCGATCTTCCCAGCAGGGACGTGGAGGTCACCGTAGACGTGGTAGGAGCCGGAGGTGTTGATGCCCCTGAAGACGTTGGGGATGTAGCCCCTGCACTCCTGTCTGGGGGATGTGTTCAATGTGCGGTTGTTTCCCAGGTCTGGCTCTTTGTCTTCGACGGGCCTGAAGGCGGAGACGTCCTCGGCCAGGTGCAACGAGTTGTTCGGTACCTCTTCAGTCGGCACATCCAGACTCTGATGCCTGCGTAAACACACACAACTCCAAGTCAGACCCCTTCACTTTGTACCGTCACTGCAAAATCAGTCTTTTCACACTTTCTGTTTCCCTTTACCTGGACTTGATGAACCTGTGGCAGGTGTCGGCCACGTGTTCCATCTGGAGGTAAATGGCTGTGTTCAGGGTGGCCAAGACCAGGCTGTCGTTAAGGTTCAGGCAGGACGTGTACATGAAGTCCAGAAGGAGGGACAAACCCTTGGGGTCCACTTTGGGGTCTAAGCTGATGGCACTAAGGTTTGCGTTCTCGGGATCCATGAACACAGAATAAAAGAAGCCACTGTAGAGAAGCAGGAGAGATTGATGGTTATCGTCTATGTCGTATGAAATCTCACTATCCTGTGCAGCTGTTTCAGCATCATTTATCATCTGAATTAATTACTGTAAAGTCCTTAGGTGCATGAGGCTGAGCTAACGAGTCACGTGTCCTAACGGTGCGTACCTGCAGGCCACCAGGATGGCCTTGTGAGCGTGAAACTGCTGTCCGTCCACCTGTATGGTGACGTCGGTCAGGATGTTCCTGCTGCGGAGGCGGTTGAAGTTGAGCAGGACGTCGCCTGCATGGCGTGTGAACTGAATGCAGCCATCTGCAGTCGTGGCCATGCTGTCACAGTCTGTGCCGGGGCAGAAATAAATGTTGAGTGAAAAATACAATACGGTACGAGTTAGTAAAACATTGACTGTACAATACATGAAACTACTTCACAAATAAAACATAATACACACATAATTGTTTGATCTATTTAAAGTTATGTAACAAAATGACATACACGACAAGAAATGCAGCAATAGAAAGGTTATAAATTACTGAAAATGAAAATAAATCAGCTAAATGAGACTAGAATAGAAAAGTAAGAAGTAACAGTGGTAGGAAAATATTATAACGCTGTATAAATGAAATTTTGGCAGCCAATGACAACAAATATAACATATATATCATGCAAGAAATGTAAATGGAATTGCAGGTTATTTAATTTTATTATGTTTTTTATTAACAGCTGTGAACTAGTCGATATTCAAGGAACTTTATGTGTCGTGCCGGCTCACATTCACGTGTTTGTGGTACGAAATTAGTACTCAGGTCCCATTTTTTTGTGTTTTTTTTTTAAAGAAGAAGCCTCATAAATAATAAGTACAATAAAACAAGAGCAAAATACAGCAATAGGGCAGCAAAAAAGTATGTGTTTACCACTAAATGTGACGTGATGGTTCAGATATATTATACACACACACTTGTTATTACAACTTGTTCTATTTCATAACTCCTGACTCACTCCTCTACATAAAACAACACACTTTTTTTTCCCTGAAAACTTTTGAACCAAACAAGTGGCCAACAGGTGGCGCCATTGCAAAAGAGGAAAAAGTCAAAGGGAGGTTCAACCCAACACGCCTTAATAACGGGCTTATTACACGGTAGAATAATAATAATAATCCACATTTTAACATTCATTCTCATCTAAAGCTGGCAGATTTGGTTGAGTGAGATATAAACAGAGCCGGAAGCTGGTTCAGATTCTGAGGTGACAACTTTTTTTTTCTTCTTCTTTTTTTTTTTAAACCACATGCAACATAATCAGAATTTTTAAAAAAGTGACTAAATGCTGATTTTGTGGCTGTAAAGTCAGTGTTTAGCTGCAGGTTAGTGTGCAGCAGGCAGGCAGGCAGGCAGGCAGGCAGACAGACAGACAGACAGACAGACAGTGTGTGCTGGCAGCCTGCACTTTGTAAGCGTGTTTGACGTTGAGCACATTCCGTCCTGGCTGCTCAGATTAGGTTGCCAGTACACAGAGAGGTTTCCTGTTCCCCGATATAAGTGCAACTCATCTCATTTAACCCATTAACATTTGCTTCCCCCCGCCGACCAGCTAATCTCCACAGTTATTTCTAAGCCTTTAAATATTCCACCGGCATGATTTCGTAGGATGTGATTTCAAGGAACGACTTTTTGTTGTTTTGCTGCGTGAGTTCAGTTTTTTTTTTTTTTTTTTTTTTTTCTTAGAGCAGGCCGACACAAGTCCAGACACTCCTGAGCTGTCATGTCCGCAGGTTTATGACGGGTTGGAAGTTTTTTGTTTTTAATTTTAAAGCTCGGTTTAAGTAAAGTTTAAAGGCTGAGAAAGTGCGCAGAGGAAGCAGGCTGCGGCTCAACCCGACCGACCGGTCCGGCTAACAAGCTAACAAATGTTTCCTCAAATGTTAGCGAAATAAAACTCAAACAAGCTAGCAGCGAGCTACAGCGGGCTACAGGGGTTAGCTAGCGCCGCAAAACAGCACTTAGTACTCGAGCTGTTTTTCATAATCATAATAATGTTAATATTAATATAAATAACCGGCCTCGAAGCACGCTCACAGCTAAAGTGCAGTCAAAGTTTAGCGCAGCTGTCAAAAAAAAACAAACAAGCAGAACACTTCAAATCTGTCAACGGAAATCACTAAATATTCAAACTATCAGGGGGGTAAAAGTCCGGCTCCGCGGCAGCCGAGGCGGCCGCAGGAGCGTCTGCTACTTCACAACACTTCTGACCCAATGCTGAGAAAATAGGAAGGGAAAAAAGTCACCTTGTAAAAGTTTCCTCGAAACTCTGAGCATCACCAGTTCTGAGAATCCAGTTCTAAGAAACACAGCAGCTCAATTCTCGGAATTTCAACACCGGGTCGTACCATCCGGCGCGAGGCGGGGGTCGCCGCTCCCCGTCGGCCGCCGCTCATCGGCCTCATCCCGGCGGCCTGAGGAAGTAAAACACACAGGTGCTCAATAAACGATCGCCTAAAAGCACCTTTGTACCTTTAAAGTGTGCAACATGTGTGATTTTAACCGTTAATTCGTCGTTTTCTGTGTCAGTTAATCTCCCCGCAGGATGGTTTGGTCCAAGTGCAAGGTCAGCTGACCGAGTTATAAATACCGTGGGGAATATGAGCGCATGTTGTCGCTGCAAACCTCCTCACAAGAGTTTATTACTCCTCTTATCTTACCATAATTCACACTTTCTCGTTAGTTCGTCTAGTTTTAATATTTTCCTCAACAGTTTCCGCCCTCTAATCGGCACTTCCGGCTCGATTTACATGCATAAATAGTGTTTTGGCCCAGAGCCACCCATCACCTCTTTAAACTGATTAAGAGGAACACTCAATAACAGTACATCCGTTCTTTTCAGTATCTTTTAATCTGGCAAACGTTTCAACCTGAATGATTCCCCATCGCTGATCAGTGAGTGGTCCTCCGGTGTGTGAGGCCTCTGCTGCTCACAGTAGCTGTCATGAAGTCCTATTTTTAAAGGCTATCGAAAGTAAAGTCCGCAACCCTCCACAGAGCTCACTTTCACTTGTCTGTGTTCCCACGTCTTCCTGTCTTGCCATCACGGCTGTGCATCAGTCTCACGCACTTAATCCACCAGTGTGTGAGTCAACAAGTCAGAAACCGGCCTCTTTTTAATTAACAAAAAGCTCTTGAGTAGAATTCAGAATCACAAAACAATCCTGTATAGTAGAAATAAATGAGTGACATTAATGTAATAGTTAAAAACACACTGTTAGAATGAGTGGCAGATGTCTGATTATTTCCTGCTTAACTCTGAAGTTTCGGCTGTACCTGTAACTAATGACTTCCTCATCATGCAGCATACTTGCTGCTATTTTTATCTCCCGTTAACTGATGTGGTATGTTCTATATTAGTTCCTTAATAAGCGCTTGTTATGTAAAACGCTGCCATGATGGAGCTCCTCTTTAGAAACTTGTAGTAATTCTGACTTTACCGGAGACACAAAACATTTAGCGTTGATCAAAGAATGTACAAACCGTTCACGGTTATTGTGCACAGCTGCATTTTGTTTGTTGGCATATTGCAAAATGTTAATATCTGCTCTGTGGACACCCTTGTTTTCACCTTGTCTTTCAATTAATAGATCAGCTGGTAATCAGAGACATGGATAGTAGTTTACAAGTAGCACTTTATTATTAAAAGGTCATATTTAATAGAATTACACATGTAAAACAGTGCACAATGTGCATTTAGGATGAAAACAACAAAATGAATCTTTTCCCTTGAAGTGAACGTGTATTGCAGCTCATCCTGTCTAAATTACAGCTGTCCAGGTGGCTATGGCAACCAAACGGTCTATTTCTAGTTAATGTTTTCACTCTAGACGTTTTTCCCCCCGTGGTTATCTTTAGTGGCTGAAGTTTCTGTGGGTTGTTCATCATCACCTCCTTTGAAAAGAAGCAATGTTTTCTCATCTAAATGAGAAGAGACAAAAACTTGTTCAGGCGGCGGCAGGGCCTTGGCAGAAAATAAACGTTTGGTTGTTTGTTCGCAGGCGAGAGGATGTGTAGATTCGGTGAGTCAGCCTTTCCCTCGCTTATATCAACGCGGCATCTTTAACTTCACATCCACGGGACGGTTTCACTGCAGCGACAACAGAAGATAAGCTCGAGAAGATGCAAAACAAAAATATTGGTAGATATCTGTGCAAGAAGCTAATCGCTCAAACGTGGAGTTTTTTTGGTTTGTTTTCCAGGATAAAGACAGTCAGGGTTTTTAGATGATCATTATTATTTTTCTTGAAGGGAATCTGATTTTTGTTGCACTGAGGACACAAATCGTCACGTCTGCTGAAGCCAAAAGAAATATTGCAGGTAAACCAAAAAAATGGAGTGAAAGTTTAATTTTAAAGGTGCTTTATTTATGTGAAAAGTTCATTTGCAAAAACAGATAACTCCATCTTCACAAATGTTTTCCATCGTCTACCTGAGACAACATCAGTCAAACTTCCGTTCTCTCTGTTGTTGTCGTTTCTACTGGGTCACATCCACTCAGCTTCAGTTTGACTGATTTTATCTCAAGCATACAACAAAAAAATAAGTTTTCTGAAAATCTACAAAAATGGAGTTATCTGATTTTGCAAATGAACTCTTCATGTGGACTGCTGCAATGCAGGAAAGCAAGAGCGGTGAAAATCAAAGCAGAATGCGTTGAGATGCATCGAGTTTTAGGTTCCATTTATACACAGCTAAAACGGTGATATCTCAACGGGCCTTTGGTTTCCACGTAAACAAAGCTACGAGTCATCGAAAATGATCAGATCTGAAAACTCCAGCCAAAGAGGAGATTTAGAAAAACTCCATTTTTGCGTTTGCATGAAGACAGGAGGAGACGGAGTTTGATGTCACAGCGTGCGACCATGTTTACAGTCTGACTGCGTCCATATACTTGGACGGACGTGTTTACAGTCAATATTTTCCTTGTTGTGTCTCTAACACCACATGTAGGAGCAGCTCCACTTCTCTGTCGGTCCAAACAAACGACCCTCACACCACTATCGTTGAAGTAACAGGAAGTTTTCGTTGTTTTTTCCAGGATTCTGATTGGCTAGCATTACACTGCTCCCTATAGGTCTGGCAGCTCATAGCAGCTCTTAACAACGTGTTTATGTGGGTTTGTGTTAACAAAGACTTTTTTGAAAACAATCTAGTGTGAATGATGTTATTTTTGAAAAGGTGGATACCGGCTGTGCGTAAATCTCTCTTCGGTCAGGTTCCAAAAATACTGCGCCGACCTACATTTCCCATGATGCAGCTTGACTGTAGCTTCCTCATGGTCAATTCTCACATCCCACAAAGTTTAGTTTGTAACACAAGCTTTCTAAATGTGCCTCCTTCGAGCCTCCTCTGATGACAACACCAGGCTGCTTTGAGCCACAGAAGACGCTTCACAGACGAGTAAACTGACACCAGTGAAAGTGGCGACGTTGCCCTTTGAAGAAAAACAAAAACAACCAAAAAAAAGCAGCAGAAACATGATTTACGTGTGTTTATCTGTTTACTTGTGCCCGTTTTCCTTCATCGAACAGAGCTGCTCTCTCGTTCTCTTCCAGGCCCATCCAAAGAATGTCATGCATGTCATGAAAACAACACTTGGGCCGGCCAGCGCTGGAACAAATTTGCTGCCGTTCTTCTTCTTTCCTGCTCGGCTGGTTAAAGAGGCTGCACTGTGTGGTAACAAGTACTCCCCCACCCCCCCGCTGCTCATGAACTCCCCTGACCCGGGACCTAGACGCAGACGGATATCTACGTGCCTGTCCCAAAACATGATCCAGGCACATGGTTGTCTGACAGGGATCAAAGGTCATGTCAGTAAAATATGACTCTGAAACTGGCCCAGTTTTGCCTGAAGGGGGTTGAAAGATTGAAGTGCGCTGAACCACTTGAATTTGGGGGAACAGCGAGAGAAGTGAAACTCGCTTCGCACGCCGCAAAACTCCCACAGAAAGGCGCAAAACGTGACAGAATGTGTGGATGAAAATGTGCAGGATTTGTTGACAGCACAAAGTTCAGTTTTGCTCCTCAGCAGCTTCATACGGAGCCATGAAAAACTGAATATGGTCCATGTGACACAAACATGCTGAACTTTGAACCGCTTTCATGCAGCCTGCATGGGACTTACTCAGAGGAACATATTTAAACTGCAGGTGGTATGCATAATAATCGCTGAACTTCCAGCGACCCTGACGCACAACGTATACTGTGTCAAACTGCCAATAATGGGGAAGTTACAGCTTGTGTGACATTTCACCACCACCGTGCCGAGTCTCTTTAAGCGGCCGATAGAAACTAAATCAACACCACAGAGCTGAAGCTATTAGATGATTAATTGGTTAGTTGATGGAGATTTCTAGTGCTTATGAAAGTGGGTCAAACTTAGAAACTAAAGAAAAGGGAACGTTTTTGATGAGTATGAATTCAGTTTTCTGACATCAAACTGGTTTGACCGAGTGAGGGTCAAACGTGGTTCAGATAATCTCTCAGCATTTAAGAAACAGTCGATCTGCACGTTTTGTCATGTGGCGAATTTGGGATAAAGATACCTTTCATTTCAGAATTAAGACATATATCATCAAACGCTAACCCCGCTCTACATGACTCTCATTTCTGTGGTTTGCACCGCGTGGCTCAGCACCAGGACGCATTTCTGCCGAGCGTCACATCGGTCCGTCGACTAAGTTCCCTCTTGTTGTTATTCACGGCTTTACAGAGTCTCAGCGTTCCTCCTTTACAGTCTTTTTTCACTCCTTTGTTGTTGTCGCAGGTGCACCGAGAATTCTTAGAGGAATTCGGAGCATTCCTCTTCCTCCCTCGTTCAACTGGGCACCGGATCAGTAACAAATTAACCAAACAGCGAAAACAGCGTACGTTACATCACCCGGCTTAATTAACCGTAACGAACGCTTCACATCAAAACCTCACTTCGAGACAACGCCGCACACTGAGTCCCTGGGAACGTCTGCCAAAGCGAAAGGAAGAGAATTTTTTGCACCGACCAAAACTATAAATCACATTATTTGGATCATCTCATTGGATTCAGGTCATCTGAGCTCACGTCCTCGTGGTCCGGCCCAGAATAAAATGCTCAGAGGGCGACACATGAATGGTGGCTTTGTTGCAACCAAACCAAAAATGCATCTCCAGTTATAAGTGGTTAAATGGATTGTACATGCAGAAGATGACCTTTACTCTTTTGTACATTAAGTTCAACGACGTGTCTCTGTGTGTCTGCGGACTTAAGTGGACGACACACTCTCCTCAGCTGGAGTTTAATCAAGACAGAAGCAGATTGTGAGGCTCCTCTGAGAGCAGCAACCAAACCATATCAAGCTTTTCTTTAAATTCAATTGTCTTCTTGTGCTTTTATCTGTGAATCTTTCATCTCATCTGCTTTATTGCGCGCTATTATTTCCTTATTATTCTGAGCATCCAGAGGGTGGAAAACTTCAGACGTTGATCTGCAGCCAGTTCATGTGCAGGAAGAGAACAAACCGGCCCGACTGAGGGGAGAAGGAGGAATTAAGCGTTGTCTACCTTGGCTGTATGGACTGCGAGGCAATAAATGCATAAAGTCAATATAAACACCACATTGCAACACTCAGCCTCTCGCCGCATGTTATCTGTGGAAAAGTACCAGGGTACGTGGTGTCACTATGGCGGATTCCCCTGTTGTTTTACAGCAAAGCCTCGGGGAGGAGGAGGAGGAGGAGGAGGAGGAGGAGGACGGCGGCGGGGGGAAGGGCTGCACAGAAACAAGAGGTGGAGTGTGTTTGTGTGTGAAGTTATTGGTGTGATCCCGGCTGCCTCTCCGGTGGTTCAAGCTCTGAAAACTCACCTTGACGTTGGAGTGGCTGGGGAAAATTTGGACGCGGGAAATGAACGAGGAGCGATGAGGACAACAGGAGCAGACGGTCGTTGCACCGGGCGGCTCTGAAATAGTCTCCTGTTGAAGAATTTGCAGCCATGAAATGTTGATTATTTGTCACTTGTTGCTCTAATATTTTAAAACACTCCCCGTTCTTTACACCGCTCTCATCTGAAGCAACAGGGAAAGACAGACGTCTGATCAATGAGCTGCACATCACCGTCCTCAGCCTGAGATGATAATCACTGTTTTAATAAAGCAGAATCTCACCTACTATCATGACCACTGTTTAAACAACACTCCTCTCTTTGCAATCCCATGTTTCCCTTCGCTCTGTTTCCCCAACAGTCCACTGTTGTGCCCCCGTCGACACGGCGAGAACCTGTCTGGTTCGTCCTCTTCTTCCCAGAGACTGCTGTGAAAACACAACGGAAAACAAAGCTGTGCGAATGTCACTGGAATATAAAAAGCGCCTCTGGATGAAGCCGTAAAGACCGCCTGCTGGTACTTTAGTAAACTGTGGAGGTGAATCGCTGATTGAGGATGTTGGAAAATAGCTGAAAGTGAAGATTTATTGCTCGCTTTGAAATTCTTGCGCATGAGCTAAAAATGCGACTGAAGGCAGCGATTGTTGTCGAGAGCATCTTAAGAACCGAAGATAATGTGTGAGTCAGACTGTATGACACGCTTGTGCACTTGTTTAGCACAACTTTTACAAAACATATTTCACATGATGTGACTAAAAAGGCAAAAACATTTAAACCTGCAGTGCTAAACGCTTGTCTCCCCCTTCTGGCAGTGAGAGTAATTACACAAACACTGGCTTGTGGATCAACCGTTTTCCGTTGTTTTTTTTTTTTTTTACTGTAATCCTTCCTCGGAGCGGTTGGAGTTGTTTTATTTATTTTGAGCATCAGAAACTTTTCTTGGACGCTTTCTTTTCTGCCGCCCTCCTAGCCGCTGTAGCGTTGCTACGTCTCTGTCGCTACGGTGACGCATGTAGGTTTCAGAATATAATCCCCTCAATATAAACATATATTCAGATATGTACTTTTCCTCATTTTCAACGTCAGTATCAAATATTACCGTCACTCATTCAAGTAGAACCTTTTCCACATGAGCTTGTGTATTAGATGGTAATAGAGTCAAATCCAGTGAAGCTGTATTGGATTGCTATATAATCAAGAGTAAATCTTAAATAATTCAATATGATCCAGAGTGAGGAAACTCCAACAATCTCCCACAGAGTTTAATCACCTCCTGATGCTTCTCGCAGGAGGGACGATACTCCCTGAGATGTCCTCGCTGTTCGTCTGAGCAGTTCAGCTGATGGGAAATGAGCTCCTGTTTGTTTGAGATGGCGTCAATTTGACAAACTCGCCTTAAAGATGTTGCTTTTGTTGATTTTTTTATCTCATGAAGCAGTCAGAGAAGCCGCTAAATTGCCTCTTTAAAGATGAAAGATAAACTGAAAGAGAACAAGGAGCTAATGTTGTTAGTTGGACTGAACGCCAGCTGCGAACACTGAGGACGCTGTCATATGACCGACACGCTGATTAGCTGCTAATCTGGCTGTGACGTTTGAATTACATAAGTCATAAGGCCGGAAGTTCAGCTCATCCCATGGTCAGTGAAAATAAAAGAAATCACAGCTGCATGGCTGACAAGCTGGACGGCAGCAAGAGAACGCAACTGAAGACGTACAACAGGAGCTCTAAAGAGAACTAATATTTAAAGATCTATGTTCCTGCTCATCTGGAGGACCAGCTGCACCAGCCTCTGAACAATATCTCAGAAGCAATACATCGCATTTCACTCAGCGACATAAAAAACATGATAAAACGATGGAAGCTGTTCTGAGGCGCCCAGAGCCGTCACTTCATGGCTTCACGCTTCTATTCTTTTGACATTTTTGCTTTACTGGAGCTTCCAGGGGCTGCACGATGGATCAGTGGTTAGCACCGTTGCCTCACAGCTAGAAGGTCGCCGGTTGGCATCCTGGTGAGGACACCCGGGATCTTTCTGTGTGGAGTCTCCATGTTCTCCCCATCCTCATTAGGGTCATGGGGGGCTGGATTCTATCCCAGCTGACTCAGGGTGAAGGCAGGTTCACCTGGACAGGTAACCAGTCTATCACAGGGCTACACTTAGAGACAGACAACCAAGCACACTCACATTCACACCTACGGACAATTTACAATCACCAATTAACCTCAACATGTTTCTGGACTGTGGGAGGAAGCCGGAGAACCCGGAGAGAACCCATGCTGCACGGGTAGAACATGGAGACTCTACGCAGAAAGATCCCGGGTGTCCTCACCAGGACGCCAACCGGCGACCTTCTAGCTGTGAGGCCACGGTGCTAACCACTGATCCACCGTGCAGCCCAAGAGAGAGATGGAGCAGTTTACACACAGACAGTTTGTTTGACTTTGTTTTGAAGCTAAGGAATAAACCGAAAGAGGCAAATATTCTCTTTGCTTCTTCAGACCAAAATGAATAAATGTATGAATAAAATGAGCTTCTCTTCCTTCCTGTGCTTCTAGTTTCATTGAACTGAATAAATCATTCACCATGAGGTCATAAACTACCCTTTTTTTTTTTCCTCAAAATCATGCTCACATATTAAATAAGATCCCTACAGACCACGATGAGGAGGAAACTACGATCGCTGTGATCACCGAGTAATAATCAGCTTTTCTTCTGAAATGCTTCGAATTGAATTGATTCACAATTGAATCAGCCTCAGTCATTGTTCCTCCTACGCTTCCTCTGAGGGACAAACACGTCTGACCTTTCTGCTTGCGGGCCCCCTCCTCTCTTCTAGCTTTCTGTGGAACCAGAAGGAAAAGCAAATCCCTGCATGTTCCTGCCACAGAGACACCGTCAGCGCTGCGTGGTCGAGGTTAAAGACGTCAGGTGGCTGGACGACGTCTCCAGCAGCGTGTTAATGGTGGACCAGAGCATCGTGTCATTAGTGCTGTCTCTGTGGTTACCCATCGCTGTGTAATCTGCTAAACAACCTGTTTCTGGTGGGATGGGGCTGAAATTATTACTTTAAAAAAAAAAAAAAAGCAGAAATCCAGCAAGCGAAGAGCTCCACACTTTGAGGTTGCTGGCTCCTTGCTGCTCCATGTGAACGCTGTTTTTCCTAAAGCACGCTTGGAATACGAGTGTTTTGAATCTCCTCCATCTCCCCAACAACTATTGATTTATTGCACATTGTAAAAGCAAAACATCTGCCCTCTGAAAACAGGTGAGGAGCCAAACAGCATGGTGGAGGTATTTGAAAACCAGGTTAATGCGTAACCCTTGTTCACTTCGGACAGATGGGTATTTGAAACGTTCGGAAAATATGATCCCCCCCAAAAAACAACCGTCTGCTCCTCTCTGCAGGGCCGAGAGGCAGATTCACGTCAGACAACTAAAATATATGTGTTGTTGGTTTCAGGAATGCTGGTGCAACACGGAAAGAAAAAAAGGGAGTGTCACTCACTCAGAGCAGATGTTGTGCTTTTAATCATCCTTATTGCGCTGAAAGCTTTTGATGTTTTTAGTGCTCAGATTCCTGCATCCACGCTGTTGTGTTTCCTGGTCGACTTGTTGTGGGGAAACAGACGCCGTCGACTCGATTCATCAATAAAATATTAGGTTGATATTGTTGTAAAGGCAGATGCACTCTGGTGTTTTGCTTCACATCTAAATATATTCATCTGGACTTTTGAATGCGTCATTGTGTTTTAAAGCCGTAGTTGGATATTTCGGGAAAGATGAGACGAGAGGATTAAACCCTCTGAACCTCAGAACCGGCCCGTGGGTTTAAGAGGCATCTTGTCTTTGTAGAGAAATCACACCGGTAATCAGAACCTTTTTTCCGTGACATGTTTGATCCAGGGCTGCAGATAGATCGGTGGTTAGCATCGTTGCCTCACAGCTAGAAGGTCACCGGTTCGTGTGAGGTGAGGTGAGGACACCCGGGATCTTTCTGCGTGGAGTCTCCATGTTCTCCCCGTGCAGCGTGGGTTCTCTCCGGGTTCTCCGGCTTCCTCCCACAGTCCAGAAACATGCTGAGGTTAATTGGTGATTGTAAATTGTCCGTAGGTGTGAATGTGAGTGTGCTTGGTTGTCTGTCTCTAAGTGTAGCCCTGTGATAGACTGGTTACCTGTCCAGGTGAACCTGCCTTCACCCTGAGTCGGCTGGGATAGACTCCAGCCCCCCATGACCCTAGTGAGGATTAAGGTGTAGAGATGATGGATGGATGTTGGATCCATCACTGATTGTGATCCAGCCAAATCAAAGCTTCTGATGGTGACATTTCATCAAAATCACAATATTGTATATTTTATATTATTAAAAATGTGTCCTGCAGGAACCATGTTCTGTAAAAACCAAAAGATTTTCCTGCTCAGCACAATCAGCTGCAGTCATACGACCGAGATTCTGAGGCTTTTCAGGTGAAATGTGTCGACACAGAGCAGATAAGAGATAAGCTCGGGAACAACAAATGTAAACAGTGAAACATCTGTAGCGTGCAGTGACACCGTGTGTTGTTGGGACTTTTTCTTTTCTTCAAATTCAACTTTCATTGTTTCTTGTTTTTGTTTAATTGTATTTTTTTAAAAGATTTTTTGCATTTTAATTGTGTCATGCTGCACTGAAGATATTTCTGAGTTCTCGCTGCTTCTAGCGGTCGTCGTGTCGTTTCCATAGAGGCGCAGGACTTCACGCTGCTGTGAAACAATGAGTCCACAGTGAGTACAAATGAGCCACAAAACAAAATAGAAGCTGCTCAACTCTCATGTCTGTGCAGTGAATCTGAAGCTATAGCCAGCAGCTGATTAGCATGAGGACTGAAAACAAACATGTCGTGTCTTTTTGTTTGATCCGTAACTGTACAACCTCTGGAGATGTACGACGGTATCATCAGCTGCCGAGAGCTTTAAAATGAGTTTACAGCTTAGTTTGAACATGTAAGCTGTAGTAGTTTTATTATTTACCCAGTGGACACTTGAAAAGCAGTTTGCACCTGCCAGTGGGAGATCTCCATAGAAGTACATATACAGAATGCAGAAAGCTTTAATTGCCAAGTGAGCTCGCACACGCAATTCGAATGTGAATGAAACTGTGGTACACAACAAGAAGAAGACAGGCAATAAATATAGAAATCAAAAAATATATATACATTAGATGTTTTTTTAAAAAGTATGTGGAAATAAAAAGTACTGTGAAGAAGAGACATGCAAAAACCAGAGAAATAAATTCGAAACTGTTTTAATAACAAATTGAGTTGGAAGATAGATTGGCATGCTGGAAATTATAGCAGGAGCCACTAGCCTTTTAGCTTAGCTTAGCATAACGCCTGGAAACAGCAAACCTGGCTTTGTCCAAAAGCTCATGGTTAACACGTACTCTGAAATGAGATGAAGCATGATTATTAATAAGCTTCTGGTCTGGTTTTTTTGTTATATTGGACAGAGCTGCTTCCCCTGATTCCTTTCTTAATGCTAAGCTACGCTAAGCTGCTGTTTTCAGATCCATATTCTAAAGTGATGTCACTCCTCTCATCTGTCTGCATGAAAGTGAAAAAGCACAAAATGCTGAGCCTCACACTCAGTGCTCTGCACAGTTTCTGTATTTTTCTTCTCGCCTTTCACGTCAGCGTTCCACTCAGGAAGTTCTTCTGCAGCGAGGCGACGGGTTTCTGAAAGCCAAAATAATAATCATGTCAGCGTGATTTGCTTCTCGGCAGAAAACAAGGTCCACCAGATCCAGGGAACTCACAGCGCTCTGATGAATCGGATCTCGGCGAGCAACGAAACCAAACTTGACCAAAAGAATTCGGCTCCAGGCCACCGTCCAACTTTGTGGACGAGAAGGCGTGGCCCACTGATTAATGTTTGGTCTGAGACTGACCTGCAGCCTAAATCGAATCTCACATTTAAATAAATTGCATTTCTGCTAAATAACCGACTCGGCGTTGCATCAGCTTCTTGGCAGCGAGGTCGCTGAGGTCTTTGACTTTTTGTCCTGTTCGCTCTGTACACGGTGCATCTATTTTTATTCCTCTGTGAGGTAACTGAAAGGTGTCATTACTGCCACTTTTACTGCCGCCGCCGTAAGAATTCAGAAACCTGTTGCTCTGTTATCTGCTGCTGCTGCCGTTGGCTCGCTGGGAGCTTTAGCAGCAAACACGCTGTAATAACCCTTCTGCTCAGAGGCTGCCGTGTTTCTCAATGATCTGTTTTCCTTGTGTCAACTCTGGCTCGCATTCCCACCACTCAAGGTCAGGCCGAGGTGGTAAATCCAGTTTGAGGAGTGCGATCTGGAATATGATAGCGAGAGCGAAGCGCAGCGACGCTTTAGCCTCGGAATCGGAGGTTTTACTCGAAAGTTACTGAAGCACTTTTGATGTTGAATTACTCTATTACATTGTTATTTTTATTAGGAAAAACTGTGTTAAAGTCTACTGACAATGTGAGAAAGAAAGAAAGAAAGAAAGAAAGAAAGAAAGAAAGAAAGAAAGAAAGAAAGAATATTTGATGGACTTTGGTTTGAGAATTCACTGATTGTTTTACATGATGTGAGATCTTCAGTTCATGTTTTAAAGATGAATCGTTGGTTGCAGCACAGTTCATTCTAACAGACGTGATTATCTAAGAAAGAAAGAAAGAAAGAAAGAAGGAAACCAATCGTGTGAGTGCAGCCTCCTTCACTCAGGGGTCAAAGGATAGAATTCCAGGTCATCTCTTTGGTTTCACAAGACTCACCGAGGCACAACCGCAAGTGTAACCTGAGCCGGAGGTAAACAACTGCTCCACACGGGAGGCGTGAAAGGGGGCAGCGCCGTACAAGAGTCGCGTCCTCGGGGTCGCTCGGGCCTGCTGTCTCGGCTCTGCATTTGACACCTGCAGGTGACAGACTTCCAGGACGGCGCGGCGTCCGCTGCCTGGATCGGTTTGCTCCGAGGCGCGTTGACACGGACGAAACACAACGAGGGAGAAACACAATCATGATCACGTGCGCGCCCGAGCCGCCGGTAACCCACACTGCTCACCGCTGTATCCGGTTTGCAGTTATGAAATGAACGGAGGACATTTTCCACGCGTTAAATATTGATGAAACATGTACGAGCGCGTCTGAAAATCACCCGAGTGGACGTAACACCACATGTAGATAAGATATAAACCCAGATTCACAGCAAAAGTGACGGAACGTTGTGTTTCTGTGAAAGGAATCAGTTTGTGGAACAATCTGGACAAAAAATAAATCAATCAATCAATATTTACATTTAAAAGACCAACTAAAGCCAGTATGTTGAGGAGATCTGTTCATTATGTTTGATTATCCATCCATCCATCATCTACACACCGCTTAATCCTCACTAGGGTCATGGGGGGCTGGAGTCTATGCCAGTTGATTCAGAGTGAAGGCAGGTTCACCTGGACAGGTAACCAGTCTATCACAGGGCTACACTTAGAGACAGACAACCAAGCACACTCACATTCACACCTACGGACAATTTACAATCACCAATTAACCTCAGCATGTTTTTGGACTGTGGGAGGAAGTCGGAGAACCCGGAGAGAACCCACGCTGCACGAGGAGAACATAGAGACTCCACGCAAGAAGATCCCGGGTGTCCTCACCGGGACGCCAACCGGCGACCTTCTAGCTGCGAGGCAACGGTGTTAACCACTGATCCACCTTGCAGCCCGCGTGTCTGATTGTAAAGACGAGTAAATAATCATGTTAAATTTTCTGTTTTAAAGTATTAGAGTATTAAAGAAAATGTATCTAAAGTAAAATGACAGCTATTTCATGTTATTATTATTGTTTTTGTTGTGAATATTCTGGTGTTTATCGTGTTGTCGTGGGAGCAGATAACTTCAGATTATTCTTCTTTCTGCTCCCTTTCATTAGTAATGTTCGTGTCGTGTTTAATTGTTTTATTTTAACTCAATGAATTAAATCAAAATGTAATAAACACATTTTCACGACAGAGCTCACTGAGTGGAAATGAAGGTCTTTATTGGCTCGCACCAGCCTCCCTCCCTCCTGGTGATCCTCATCCAGGTCAAACAGTTCATGCACAGTTTACTGTCACAGTTCTCAGGAGATCCGGGCGGACGGAGAAATCGCATTCCTCTGTCAGGACTCAGGAGGGAGTGGAAACCTGCCCCGCATAGGCTGAACTACTCTGGAATTTACGCCGGCTGCACGTGTTCAATCTGAAATCATCTCAGGGCCATGTCACTACTAAACAAGTATTTCAGTCCTGCCTGCGACTTCACGGTGTGCAGAGGTGGTCAGGGAGGAAAACATCTGGGGAACAAACTACAGACAAAGGCTGCAGTGTCAAACCAGGTTTCATCTAAGAAAAGGAGAAAACAACCACATGTTTAGTGTGTTCACACTGCAGCTCAAAAGTAAACACGACACGGTGCTCGGGACGGATTAATTATTATCAGGGCTGCGGGGACAGCAGCTACCTGTGTGTTTGCTTCGATGACACACTCGGTTGTCGCTGACGCACACCGCGATGTGAACACGAGGTGCTAAGTGGAAGACAGCATGAAGACACCGCAGCAGATGTCAATTAGTGCACACTGTTCAGAGTCGGACCAGAAATACTTCTATCTGTTCGTTTTATTCACTTCAAAACAGTCGTGACGCCACCTTTAAATATCTGTTTAAACATCACAAACATCAGAGGAAATGCAATTTGCAGTTGAAATCACATTAAAGCCAAAGCTGCAGCACAAGTTAAGATGAGGCTCTGCTCCATTAAATCCACACATCTGGACACTTTGGTAACAGAAAACATGATTTCCCTTTAAGATAATTCTTAGCAAGACCTTTATCTCACAGTTAGCCAAGTGAGGCAAATGTACAACCACAAGGTCCAGCCATGACTCGATAATCCGACACTAAATGTAAAACGTTCTTCTATGTCGGATATCAAGGCTGTCGGATTGTCAAGACGGAGGTCCAGATACAAGGAGGGCTTGATGCTGGAAGGCTCATTAGTTGTTCATTATTGTTCATAGTTGTTATAGTAACTACTGTATTGTTAGAACACTACGCATCACTGGATTTCAGCCTAACTGACCGGTGCGCTTGTATATGTTCCGGCCACTTTAACCCCGGGGCAGCGCTCTGACGGGGTGGAAGTGTCCAGAACACACAGGCAGTACTTGGCTGCTGATGCTAGTTTAGTTAGCGCTTACACTTCTGTTTCCACCATCGGTGGCGGCGGGGGAGTGGCAGATACGCTCCACTGCTACCATCCATGTTTACTTCTGTAAACACTGAGCACGCTCGCTGCGTGTGACGTCGTCGTGTCCTCTTCTGCGCATGCAGGACACTTTTGGGTCGTATGAAGTTCACACAGCAGATCACATACAAGTCGCATTGAACTGGAAATGTGAAGGAACTCACAAAGAAATCCTCATTGAGCATCAAGTCCTGCAGTGTGAACGTAGCCAATCTGTGGGATTGTTCAGTCAGATAATACGGCGTTGTCCTGATTGGTGACATAAAATGTCATGTCGGAGTCAGAATCCAAGGATGTTGGTATGTTAAGGTTGTTTTTATGGGTTCTGTTGGTTTTTCCTAAAAACTTGTAGGATAGCAAGGTTTAGGATTGTTAAGGGTCGGGTAATCGAGTCACGACTGTACTTGCTTTTTAACGTAATAACTGAACAACACTGTTTCTGAGGAGACACAGACAAAGTTATTATTAATCGCTGACACCGGAGAATAATTTGACAAACACCGCTTTTTGATGCATTCATGCATTTCACCTATTTTAAGGTTTTTGTCTCATGTTTTGTACGTTTCGGTCACATTTAACATCAAAACAGGAGCAAATGACTTACAGTTACCTGTCAGGCCATCGACCGAAGCAGCTCATATGTTTGTCCACTACTTCTGTTAAAACAGTTTTGTGTACATGTCCAAGCCTGTGATTCATCACACACTCACTGACTCACTCTAAGTCCACATTAAAATGCATCATACTTGCTTTCCGTTGGTTTTAGTTGTAAGTTTAATATTGTGAGCTTTACTAACAGCCTTTTCTTAATCCTATGTGTGGGTAAACTGACCAAGACACAGTTTTCACTGCATGTATGAAATCTTCCAACCATATCTGTTTCCTAGAATGAAGGTGGATTTCAAGGCCTACAAAGTTTCTGTCTTCGACGCTGGAGACTGTCTTCTCCAGTGTTTGTTTCCCACGATCTTTCCTTAACCTTCACCAAGTAGCTTTGTCAACAAACCTTAAACCGGCATTAATTGACTTTTTCAGCGACTCCAGGCGGCACATAAACTCAGCGCTGACATATCATCACCCTATAAAGTTGCTTTCGTAAACATTTGCCCACAAGCATCCAGCAGAGAAGGAGCAGCATTCATTTAACCCTCTGACTCCTGAGCAGTTTCTGGGTGTTGTTCTGCTCCTGTTAGATTTCAGACAGGACACTGGGTCAGATTCAGCCATTTATTTGGTGTGACATGCATCTGGAACAATCTGAGCTGAGATCACGAGCCCCACGGCAGAGCAGTAGATTCACAGATGAATACAGTAACAGGGAGACCAACTCAACCCTGATCAGGACTTCCATGTTGCCGTACGTAGAAGGTCGTTCAAGAAGAAGGAATATGTGCAAAATATGTGTTGGTATTCATTGTATACGGAACCCCAGAAGGGACACGGAGAAAGAAAAAACAGGAAGGAGGAGGGGGGGATAGAGGTATCTTTTGCAAGATCTCTCAAAAGTCACATCAGTCTTATTGGATGTTTTGTGGAAACTGTGCCTCTTGCTAAGCACTGCTTGACTGTCTATAATCTTTTTCTTCTATTGATTTGGAGGTGAATTGCCGCCACCTACCAGACTGGAGTTACCTGTGGTTTTGCAAGATCTCCCAAAAGACACCTCTATTTTGTTTTTTCTTTCTCCATGTCCCTTCCGGGGTTCTGTAATTATATACTTCTGTACTATGCTATATACATTTTCTGATAAGTTGATGTATTTTTGGTTCCAAATGCATGACCAATGTCCCTCTTTTTGTATTAATTTTTATATTATCATTTTTTCAATTCACTGTGTGTTCATTTTTCACTGCGACATAAAGTCCTGCACCTCTGTGGAAACAGCACAACCAGGACTGGAGAAGAGAGAAACAGTTATAATGTCATACAGTTTTTTTTTGTTTTTTTTAAACCCAAAAGTTTTTATTTTGTTTTCCAACAAGCGGTAACCTGGAAACCTGGAACTTGATGTACAACTATGTTTCAAGCGCCCCCAGGTGTTACAGATACTGAGGGGAAAAAATGGCTCCAGATATTTTACTACTTACATTTTACAGCCTCCACAAAGCTGCTGTCGTTCACACCACCCTGCACATGAACTGTGGAATGCTGAAAGTGTCTTCAGCTCTTTTTGAACTATGCAGCATTTATATTACTGATTAAGTGTGTTTTATTTTCCATACTCGCCTCCTGTCTGTGAACAAAGCCTGCAGCTCAGTCTGAAAGTCATGTAATATTTGTCAAATCACAGCCGAGTCCATCGTGCCTTCTCAGCAAGTGCAGGATCTGTTGTTTTTAATCAGATGTGATTTAGACAAACAATGTATTTTAAGCAAATTTGTAAATTAGACTCGTAGGATGACGTGATTGGATCATTTTCCTGATTGAGCCGCTCGTCACACATGATTTGTAAAGTCGAGAATCGGACTATTCTTCCTGTTTTTGCAGTTGATGGCTCTGATAAATGGTGTCAATTTGGCCGATTTTTAACAAGATAAAGCCATCTCTCATTACCAATCCTTGGGGAAGTTTCAGCCTCTTTATTAATGAAATAATCCACCATGTTCACGAGCTTGTCACTAACTTTGTCTGACTTTGATTTCATGCTTCGCAGCAGGTAGCCTCCATTGAGCTGAACATCGTTTTGATAGAAAACAAAGCCGATGAGAGCAGAAAGACTGAAGCAAACGCCGTCCATAAGACCAAAATGAGATCTAAAATAAGCTAAAAATGCTCGAAAGAGTGTGTAATAAGTTTGTCCCTCACTGTGTTCTATCAGGTTACATCATTTGTTCATATATTAATATTAGTAGTTCATCAGTACCTCTCAGTAGTAGTTCATCAGAGGTGACAGTTTATATAACCTAACATGTGTAACAGTTCTTCGCCTCAGGCTTCTTAAACTACAGATAAACTCCTTCATGAAAAGTTCCTCAACTGACGGACTGAGCGTTTATCAAAGACGCCTTTATGTTTCCAGAGAGAGATCCAGGCAGCACTTGGATGTGAGAGGACCTGAGGACTGCTGGTGTTTAAAGACCGGCAGCCAAGTCTCACTGACAGCGTCGCTTCCCAACAGCTTCTCCTTAATCGCCCCTCAAACTGGTACTGTCTTACGTCTCCCCCGGCCCGTCGGTGTGTGTCACGCTGCGAGTGTGTGTGGTCTCATAATGCGATATCTCCACCAGCTCAGCGAAACCAGCATGACGGCCCGCCGGCACAGCAGCCGCCGCTTTGATTTTCCACAGAAGGATGAATCACTCCCGGATGAACACTTAGTGACCCGTGGCTTAAACGCCAAGATTAGCCCTAGCAACCGACGCTCTCTGGGGTCCGTAATCGATGTGGACGACTGCACGGACGCCCCGTTGTTTGCCTGTGCTCTCGCCGCTGGTCATCCTGTCCGAGTTTCAGTTAACATGACGCAACCGCTGACACACATGTAGAGGGTGAGACGAGCACACAAAGAGTGGCGGTGGTGGAGACCGATATTTCAACGTTTTATAGAAAAAAGGGGAATACATTTACAGACTCTATGATCCGACCCTTAACAATCCTAAACCTTGCTATCCTACAGGTTTTTAGGAAAAACCAACAGAACCCATAAAAGCAGCCTTAACATAGCGACAGCCTTGGATTCTGACTCCGACATGACATTTAATGTCACCAATCAGGATAACGGCGTATTATCTGACTGAACAATCCCACAGATTGGCTACGTTCACACTGCAGGACTTGATGCTCAATGAGGATTTCTTTGTGAGTTCCTTCACATTTCCAGTTCAATGCGACTTGTATGTGATCTGCTGTGTGAACTTCATACGACCCAAAAGTGTCCCGCATGCGCAGAAGAGGACACGACGACGTCACACGCAGCGAGCGTGCTCAGTGTTTACGGAAGTAAACATGGATGGTAACGGTGGAGCGTATCTGCCACTCCCCCGCCGCCACCGATGGTAGAAACAGAAGTGTGAGCGCTAACTAAACTAGCATCAGCAGCCAAGTACTGCCTGTGTGTTCTGGACACTTCCACCCCGTCAGAGCGCTGCCCCGGGGTGGAAGTGTCCCCTGACCGCACCGAATATTCTGATATTCATCTTTAATCCGATCTGTGTTGTTCAGACTGTCATGAAAAGACCAGATACAGGTCGTATAGTGGCAAAAAGAATCTGATTTAGGTCACTTCAGCTGCTGTCTGAACGTATTCACCTTTGATGTCAACCGACACTGGACACTTCCACCCCATCAGAGCACTGCCCCGGGGTTAAAGTGGCCGGAACATATACAAGCGCACCGGTCAGTTAGGCTGAAATCCAGCGATGCGTAGTGTTCTAACAATACACTGGTTATTATAACAACTATGAACAATAATGAACAACTAATGAGCCTTCCAGCATCAAGCCCTCCTTGTATCTCAACCTCCGTCTTGACAATCCGATAGCCTTGCTATCCGACATAGAAGAAGGTTTTACATTTAGTGTCGGGTTATCGAGTCACGGCTGTATTATTGACCATCCACTGCTATGTCTGAAACCACCAGCAAACACGTCACAGCTGCACTTTGAGCTTTTAGAAAACGTCCTCCCATGACGTGAACGCCACAGTTCGGGGTTTTCCTGCGAGCTATTTTGAAGGAGGCGTCGCTCACTGCTCCTTAAACATCTGTTGTTATACCGGCCCTGAACAATCGGCCGGTATTGTTGTTGTTTTCTTGTGACGCTAGACTGATCTGATTGTACAGAATTAGATTATGTTTTAACAGCTCTGAATAAACTCTGATTCGGCTCAGCGTTTGGTGTCCTTATTGAAACCAGATATGCTTCACTGAAGGTTTGTGAGGAACTCCGGTTAACACTTTTACTGGTTTTAATTTGGTCAAAGTATCGTGAAAATAGAATGATTTATTAGATCAGGATGATCAGGCTCTAAATGTTGTTGTGATCCACGGTAGCTCGTGTTGTGTAACTGTAGCTACTCTTTCTGGTCCACATCAATATTTTAACTGTCTTCACTGGTTCTTTCCGACACCATTACGACGACGTCTCACATTGATTTCCGTTTGTTTTTCTCACAATACCTGCATTCAGAGTTAAATCTTTTTATTTTTAATGGAATAAATGCAATTCATATTTAATTTGAAATAAAAAAAAATATCTCAGGAATGAGGAAACAATACCCGGTAGGTGTTTGTGCTCGGTGTGTAACGATGTTCAGGATGGTCAGTACCATCCACCAGGACCCAACAGAACACTGCACTGTGATGAGATCATCAGCGTTTTATACCTCAGTCAGCATCATGACATTTTCCTTTAACGCTCAACATTCCTGGATTTATTTTTTTCTCTCTTTAGTCGCTGCGAGCGTCATCTTTGAGCGATATAATATCTTCATTTCCTGGGCATGTGGGGGCGGCGGGAGCCCAATCAAAGCTTCAGACATATTTTTGCCAATTTCAGGCTGACATAATAGCATGTGTACTCACAGCTTCATGTCGTTATCTTCCTGTACTTTTCCGTTTGTCCTCTGAGCGACACTCACATGTTCCCTGTAAATTGAATCAGACGAGAACACCGCGTACACGCTGTGTCGGCTTGAACCGAGACGCTGCCAGCCTCTTCTTCTTCTTCTTCTTCTGCATGACTTGACCGACACCTGTGCAGGAAAAGAAACGCCATAAAACGAGAAAACACAAATGCAAAGAAGAGCTGGAAGCATGGCAAACAGAGATGTGGCTGTGTAAGTTGTGAAGCAGCTGTTCCCAGAGGAAGTAATGAGGCTTGTTGTTGCCATGGTTTGTGATTCATGATGCTGCTGAAGTCAGTTATCGTCATTCTTTCTTTCTTTCTTTCTTTCATTCTTTGTGATTATTGGTTTTCATCCCAAACAAACACAACTTTGAGGGATTAAACATTGCCACGCCCATCAGGACTGGTGAAAGATTTGATATTTTAAAGAACTTGGACATGTAAATGGAAAAATGGCTCCACAGGGACAAATTTTCAGCTACGAAATTCAGCAAGCATATGTAGCAGGACGCACAAAAAACTGTCCAGAGCTTTTCCATAAACCCAACAGGATGTCCGCATTTTTGAAAAATCAGCGAGCGTTAGGGCCAATTTCGGCTCATTTATCTCTTTATCATTTCATCTATCTCCTCCTTGGGGAAACATCATACACACCTGAAATTGGGCCAGTTAATTAAAAGTTATTAAGACTCTTTGCAAATGTCTGACGGCGTGGAAATGCTGGTCTCTGGAATTTCCGTAAAAGACCATGTTTTACATTTTTGTTGTGTTTCTGGCGTTCAACGGACTCTCGTTGGAAGGCCGTTTCATGTAGACCTACAACATTTGCTGGACATATGTAGCAGGTCGGAACGCACAAAAAAGTCCATCTGCGCCAAGCCCTAAACCCAACAGGAAGTCCGCCATTTTGAAAAAACACGGTGAGAATTTTGGCGATTTCCGCTTTTTGTTGTCCATTTCGGGCATTTTCACAATCGATCTCCTCCTGGAGAGAAGTTTGACGGTGTGGAAATGGTGACCCAAAGATCATTAAACGCTATAAAATGAGACGTGCCGTGTAACTGGCCTGGAGGTGCTCCGATCGGCCTAAAGCTTTATGCACATGCCCCGAGTCCCGGCAAGAGTGCACGATGGCCGGCAAGCTGAGAAATGGGGGAGGCAGTGGTGGACAAATAGGGATGGTGGAGGGAAGAGAGAGAAAAGGGGGAGGTAGAGCCACTTCAGGAAGCAGCTACAGCCACCAACCTTCTCCGTCACCGACTCCTGGACTACTTTCTCTTGCCCTTCTTTTTTTTCTCCCCCTGCTTCTTTTTCATCTTCTGCTCTTTCTTCTCTTTCGATTGCTGCTCCTTTTTCTCCTCCTTTTCTTTACGTTTCCTCTCTTTCTTTTCTTCCTTGAGCAGTTTTTCCTCCTCTGAAGAATCGCCTCTTCTGGGGCTTTTTAGAGACAAGTTCCTGCAGCCTCTGATTCTCCTGCTCCAGGATTTTCTTACCTTCCTCTGTTTTCTTGTTCTCCTCCAGCAGATTGATGTGCTCCTCTTGCAACACCTTCATGCTGGTCTCCAATTCCTTCTTTTGCTCCTGTGGGTCTTGATTGGTGGTCTTCATTTTGTCGTTTCGTTCCTGGAGGTCCATGTTCTTTGCCTCCTTTTCGTTGTTTGATGGCTTCTCCTCGTTGCGCTGGGTGAGAGCCCTTGTGAGGCCTGCAAGACAAAGAAATAACAGTTCTGGTAACATGATTGGACTTAATTAATGACTGAATGACCATAGAAGTGGGTGTGTGGCATTATTTTAAAAATGTGTGAACTGAGCAACCTCTCTTTTTGTCTCCAGCCTAAACAGTCCCCTATGGGCTGGAACTCCTTTTTAAAGGTTCCGGGAGAAACCAAATGTAGATGAGGAGAGGGGGGGTAGTCATTTCTTCAGGTGATGAACTGGATGGATTGTTTGATGAGGATGTCTGTAATTGTTTTTAGGAGATAAATACTTAGTTTTAATGGTTGTTATTATAGCTAAAAGTAAAGAGGTGTTGTGTTTTTGTGTGTCTCTTGTGTTTGGTTATTTTAGGTTAACCTTTATGTTGGCGGGCCTGAAGGGCTGATTAGGGGCTGCCTATAAAAAGCTGGAGCGCCACAATACATGCCACCAGTTAATCGCCTTGCTTTGTTGTTTTTGATCGGCACAGCAGCCCATCATGGCATCACAGCGGCGGAGGAAGAAAGTGCCACCACATCTGAAATGTCTCCTAATATTTTAATTGGCAGTGAAAATCCAGATCTTTATCCGATCTGTACGTCAATATTTGATTCAGGCTCCAGAAACAAAGACTTTAACTCAGCCGTGATCATGTAATACGGGGTTCAGTCAGGATCGCTGTCTTCATGCTCCCTCTGTCATCTGACAGCTCGGTCAGCTGACGGAGGCTCCTTCAGTCAAACTAATCCCATTTCAACGATCAGCTGATTGGTGCAAACCTCCTCCACCCAATCAGAACCAGCAGTTTTTACACTAAGTCCTGCTCTGCATTCCGAAGAACTACGAGGAATGACTATGTGCCAATAAAGTCAATGATTGACAAGTACATCTAGTTAAATGCTGGCTAGTCATCCTTCAAATAAAAGGAGAGTAATTAAATATGACCAAACTCATTTTAGTCCCTGCTGATGCCAGGTACGGCAGCCAAACGCAGTGAATGAATGTCAGATGACTGTGCAGAAAAAAAAAACTATAATCTAATCATGGTTTTGGAAAACGGCAATTTTTAATATCTTGAATCAGCCGGGGCTGCACGGTGGCGCAGTTGGTTAGCACTGTTGCCTCGCAGCTAGAAGGTCGCCGGTTGGCGTCCCGGTGAGGACACCCGCAGCGTGAGTTCTCTCCGGGTTCTCCGGCTTCCTCCCACAGTCCAGAAACATGCTGAGGTTAATTGGTGATTGTAAATTGTCCGTAGGTGTGAATGTCAGTGTGCTTGGTTGTCTGTCTCTAAGTGTAGCCCTGTGATAGACTGGTTACCTGTCCAGGTGAACCTGCCTTCACCCTGAGTCAGCTGGGATAGACTCCAACCCCCCATGACCCTCGTGAGGATTAAGCGGTGTAGATAATGGATGGATGGATGAATCAGCCGGCAGAAAGAGCGTAAAACCCCACCACAGACATAAAAGCAGAAAAAAGCCCGGCGGAGTCCGGCGGCGGTTTTCCATGAGAAGTAACAAAGTACTTCAACTACATCTACTTCATAGAGTTTGGTGTGTGTCTTCAGTGAATCCTACTTTGTTCCTCCACTCCGTTTGATAACCTTCAATAAAAACCAAAAAGGCATCACTACAGATTGGAGGACTCCATCCCCTACAGGGATCCCAGTCGTGGAGATGATCGTTTAAAGATCAAAACGGAGACAACTTGTGTGCCTCGTTATGTCAGAGCGTAACATTCACACATGTCTGGAGGGCTCGGGCGATGAAAGAGGCCATTTTGTGACAAAAGCATTTATTACTGACACTCTAAAGTCACAGTGCGTGACTTCTGCACATAAACGGACGTCTGTTAGATTCAAGCCGATGCTAGGCGAGGTCACACAAGGTGGATCGATCAGCACCAGGCGAGGTCACACGAGGTGGATCGATCAGCACCAGGTGAGTGTCTTTGGAGTTTTAAGTCATTGTGACATTTCGATGCCTTTTGTGTAAACCAGCGATGATTGGTTTGCCAGAGCTGGAGAGGAGAGAAACAACAACGACAGAGATAAAGTAGACTACATTGTAAAAAGAATTAAACATAAAAAGTTGAAAAATGGGGGCTGCAGGTGGCTCAGTGGTTAGCACGGTCACCTCGCAGCTAGAAGGTTCACATCCCGGTGAGGACACCCAAGTCTCCATGTTCTCCCCGTGCAGCGTGGGTTCGCTCCAGGTTCTCCGGCTTCCTCCCACAGCCCAGAAACATCCATCCATCCATCCATCCATCCATCCATCCATCCATCCATCCATCCATCCATCCATCCATCCATTTTCTTCCGCTTATCGGGGTCAGCAGCAGGTGGAGCAGGTCATTCCAGACCTCCCTCCACCTGGCAACGCTTTCCAGCTCTTCCTGGGGGATCCCGAGGCCAGCCAAGAGATATAATCCCTCCAGAGGGTTCTGGGTCTGCCTTGGGGTCTCCTCCCAGGTGGACGTGTTCGGAAGACCTCCAGAGGAAGCCTCCCTGGAGGCATCCGAATCAGATGTCCAGAAACATGCTGAGGTTAATTGGTGATTTTAAATTGTCCGTAGGTGTGAATGTGAGTGTGCTTGGTTGTCTGTCTCTAAGTGTAACCCTGTGATAGACTGGTTACCTGTCCAGGTGAACCTGCCTTCACCCTGAGTCAGCTGGGATAGACTTCAGCCCCCCGCGACCCTCGTGAGGATGAAGGTGTAGAGATGATGGATGGTAGTTTAAAAATGGCAAGAGTGCCACAAAAACATACTGTGATACTCAAAAACAGTAAAAAACTGTAAAAAATTTGAGCAAATATGTGTAAAATTAGATTATTTTTAGCTGATTTAAATCCAGTATAACAGCATCATTCTACAGTCACATGTAGTAAAATCAATCAATCAATAAATACTTACAATTAATTATTAATTACAAATACTACTTGTAAAAACACAGATTTATTTTTTGTCTGTTTTTCGGTGGAGTTAATGTGTAAATGAAACGTTCTCTGTAATTTTAGTGGTTATTACTTTATGTTTAACAAAATGGGGATAATCTGTAAAATAACAGTAAATCTTTCCAGTTGAAAACATTGTTTTTTTTACAGATAAAACCCTCAGAAACACCAAACAACAAGTTTAAAAGAGCCTTTCACAGAGAGGTGTAGCGTTGTTGTAATGACTCTCTTTGCCAGAAGGGGGAGACAAAAGTTCTGCACTGCATGTGAAGTACATTTTCCTGGTCTAATCATAAACCGTATTAATTCCTGAACACTCGTTATTACATGGTGCAGCTTGTTGCTAACGTGTTGATATGGAGCTCCTGTTCTTTTCTATTTCATGTGTGAATCAGCTAGAGAACCATGACAACATGCTGCAGCGTTGCACGTTGCTTTCACTGAAGCATCCTTCGGTTTTCAGCATCCAGTGCAAATGAATCAGCCGTCAGTCGCATCCCAGTGTTGATGGAGGCACCGTTGACATGTGGTGGATTTATCTGAGAGTATCCCTAGCAGGCTTCCCACCCATGAATATTACCAACAGCAATATACGGAGCTCAACAATCCTGAGCCGCGGGCACATTGACAGCACACGGCTGGAATTCATCTGCCACGATGCAGCAAATGATTGAAAACACTGAACGTTCTGTGAGATGTGAGAACGTACAGCTGTGTAAGAATCAGCTTGGAAGAGAGACGCTTCTGACTTTCCATGTCTCATGATCAGAACCATGTGTCCGCCACGTGGAGGCTCCGCCGTGTTTGTTTAAGGCTCAAGTTAAAACATAGAGATCGGCTCTCCGAGGACAAAAGGTGAAGGAGCGAGATGAGATCCACCTCACGCTGAGAAATGCTGCATAGCTTCGTGTTCAGGAGAAACCATGTTAGACACACTGACCTGTAGAAGTGAGAAAGATGAGCAGATAAACGCAGATAACCGGGTTTGTTTAACTAAATCTTCTATCCTTTTAGGCACATTTGATTTGATTTTTAACTTTCAGAGGCTTCATCAGCACATTTTAACCTCCTCTGATGAAGTGTTTTGACCCCTTTTCGAACCAAACCACAGCAGCGACGGATGAAAGCGTCCCGTCTGGCACCGCTACACACACTTTGGATCAGAACACTTCTGTGGTCGAAGCGAAGCTGCAGCGACGTCGTCTCTTTTCAGGCATGAAACACTGCGCATACGCCGCATATCTTGTGCAGATTTGGACTCCAGATAGCCCTTCTGACCCACCTCAAATATGCCTCTTCGCCGAGGGTGTGGCGTTTCTCTCTGGAAGGCAGAGGTGAAGACTTCTGAATCCAGTTGGCTCCCACCCTGCAGCAGATGGGAGGAGGCAAGCGGCCAGCGCAGCGACGCCTGGCAGCGCCGGCTGCCTCTTTAAATCACTTACATTCACATTTTGGCCGAGCTGCTCTGGATTTTTCTTGGAGACCCCACACAAGTATCCATAATCTGCCAGCGCGATAGAAGTTTTGGAAAGACTCTCAAAAGACGAGGGAATGCAAAATGTTTTATGTTAAAAGTGGAGGCCGGTTGGCGGGGTGGCGGGCTTTGTGTTGGTTGTTGTGGGTCGACGGTGGACGTTCAACTGGTGATAGTGGAAGTCAGGCCTCGAGTTTGTTGTTGCTGAGCTGAGCTGAAGGAAGCAGTATTTCATCTTTACAGCTCACAGGCAGATCCAGAGAGCAGCAGTGCAGCTGGGACGGACTCGCTTTGTAGTTTTCCATGTGAAGCTGTTTTTGCCGTCGTTTTGTCACAAAACGTTGCACAACGCCGTCTCACAGTCACACCAGTGCATCACAAGCGACATAGAAGTGCAGCCCTCGTGGGGTCTGCAGAGGACGTTAGCGTTCAGTCCAGACAGACGGGGGAGAGGAGACCCTGTTTCCATGGAGACACTCGTCTGTTTTGCTCAGAACACAGTTCAGGTGTCGGAGGAAGTCGGCCGAGTCTGAGCGAGTGACGGTGAGCCGCAGGCAGCCGGGCGCTAGGAGGGTTAATTAAGTTGATGTGAGACACAAACGAAGCAGATGCTCACACGTGTTGGTGAAGAAGCTCATTGATATAGAATAGAATAGAATAGAATAGAATAGAATAGAATAGAATAGAATAGAATGCTTTTTATTGTCATCATACACAAAGTACAACGACATTAAAAGACAACTCCAGTGGTGCAAAAAACAAGGAGAAAAAAAAAAAGACAAATAAGAACATATAAATATATTTACAGAAGGAGCCAGTAAGACGTAAATACAGTCAGGAATGAGCACGGTAACAACCACATGGTAGAATAAATATATACTGCACTGTGGAGGTAAGAACACTGTGGATCTATGAGAAATATAAATAATATGAAGAAATAAATAATCATAAATAATATACAATAATTAAAAAATATATATCGCATCATATCATATCGTATAGTATAGTATAATATAAATAATAAATAGTAAAAGTCGACTAATTTCAGTGTAACAGCAGCAGAAGCAGCATCTATTCCTCACGGTGTGTACATAAGAACAATGAGTTTATGGTTATTTTACTAATATTTCCCTTTTTAAATGAATCAACTAATAACTAGTAAAATCACAGTAACGTGTCCACATCAGAAATCAGCATTTTTTAAAGAATGGTTATTTATTCTTTTACCACATTTGACTCAGTTTTTCACTGCATTTAAATCAGCAAAGAAAATATAATTATTTTACAGATATTTGCTGTTATTTATAAGAACATGATGTATTTTGGTGACTAAGAAATAGTGAATAATGTTTGAATTGTCATTTTAACAGTTAACCTAACCCTAATATTTGCTGTTATATTAAAGACTTTCCTTGTTTTTGTTAAATTCCACTGAATAACCTGGTAAAGTTTTAATCTTAACCTGCAGGATAACGACTGTACATCACATCCATATATAAAAAAAAATTTAAAAATCTGTAACTCATTGTTTTATGACGTGTGACCATGAAATTACACAGTTTTATTGGATTTAAAAGCATCTAAAATGTTCTAATTGAACAGATAATTGCTGTTGTTTTCACAGTTTTTAATTGATTCTTTTCTGGCACTGTTGCTGTGTGATTCTGCCATCTTTAACTTTTCTGTCACACTTTTTTCACTGTAAAAGCCCAAAAAACAAAACGTTTCTAAGCTTTAAGTCTTCTTTAATAAAAATAAAAAGGCACCAGTCCTCGCTCTAAACCCAAGTCAAATCTCAAACAAACTCTCAAACTGCTACAGTGATCTGAGCCAACATGTAATTTATTCACTTTCCTGAAATGTCCTCACTTGGATGGTATAACACTCAGGCCAGTCCTCGCAGAGGTAGCTGTCCTGGCTCACACACACTCATGGGTGCGTGTGAGGACGCAGATATACATACATGTGAGGACAGATGATCCTGGAGGCTTCACTAATGAGCTCAGCTTGACTTAGAGATTTTTCATTCAACTTGGCAGGACGTCAGACGTGTGTGTACGTGTGTGTACGTGTGTGTGTGTGTGTGTGTGTGTATTAATCATCTTCACGTTGTGCCTTTTTATTCTTCTAGATCAGATCAGATCAGATTGTATTTATTTATTTAGACTTTATTTTTCACCACCAGTGATGAAACTCACATCGTCGCAGCAGAACAGATGCAGGAAAAAGTGACAAGAAGAAAAGAGAACAAATCAACTATAAATAGTAAGAGCTGGGAAATGTAATAAGACAGAGCTACACACACACACACACACACACACACACACACACACACACACACACACACACACTCTATACATACACTGTAGGTTCATACTATAAATTAAAAAACTGAACAAGATAAATAGAATAAAATAAAATAGCGTACAAAATAAAGTATGGTACAGTTATGACAAATATGGCACATAAGACAGATATATCGCACGTGAGAAAACCTGGTATAATATTATATATGATACAAAGGGGCAGTATGGATGTTTTTTAGTCTCTCTCTTTTCTTTTTTTAAGATTTTAAAATCACAGCAACGAGTCAGTTTGTGTTTTAATTGCTGCTTTTTAATATTTTTTTCATTTATTATTATTATTAGTCATAGTAGTAGTACTGTTATTATTATTATTTTATTTTATTTTTTTAATTTGATGTATTATTATTATTGTTGTTGTTATTATTGTCATTATTAATATTATTATAGTTAATATATTTTTGTTTTTATTTTATTTTTACATTTAAATTTTATTTGTAATTAATTTTTTTTGTTTGTTTTTTTACTTGTTGCTGTACATAATCTGACTGCTATATGCTAACCCTAACTGCCTCACTACCTCCACTCATACTGTTACTGTTACTGTCACTGCACATAATCAGCTGCTGTCCCTTGTTGTGTGTTTTTTGAGTTGTTTTCTTTCTCTTGCTCATTTTTAATGCTCTTTGCCCAGCTAGTTGCTCCTCAGGGATAAATAAAGTTTCTTCTGATTCTGATTCTTTCTGCGGCGAGGCCTGGTGCTTTAACGGATCGTACTCCTAATAATTCAGTGATGATCATAACGAGGTGGTTTTTCTCTCCGTCTACTCTTGGGAACCCACGTGGATGATATCAGACAGAAAACTTGTTCTTATTGTACATCTATGATGCCAGAAACATTTCTATTGTCTCAAAGGACAAGACGTATGGAGGCCCAGCTGTGGAGCAGTTCTATTCTCTCATGAATTTCAAATCTGGATTTAATGTCTGTCAGATGAACCAAACTTTACTGATCATGTCTCACTACTTATATGCTAATATTACATTATTTTCTTTATTTGTTGGTGACTTTTTTTGCTTCCTTTTGTGGACTTTTTGCTCATAATGCACATTCACATTTCTTTTAAAAGCTTCCAGGATTTTTTACATGTTTTTTTTAATCTCACCAGTCCAACTTCTTATTGTGTTGTTATGTTCTGCTGCTTTGATTTAATGTGCAAATAAATATATAATAACAGTCGCTGAAGTCACTGCTGTGGTGCTGATTTACAAGTTATAATAAAGAAAGTGCCCCCAAAATCACGAATGGGTTTATTAAATTCATTTTCTGAGACAGGTTTTCGTATAATGATGATCGTATCGCAGCTCTGTGGCTCTGCAGCTCTGCCCGTCGGGTCTCTGAGTCTCCCAGAGTGGATTAACAGATCAGGTTATTTTGATCCATGAGGCGCAGCGTCTCCTGAAGGATCTCTGGCAGGCCGAGCGACACCCGGAGAGGTTTAAATCAGGCGAGGCAGCACCTCTGCTGGTCGCTCACAGGAGACGGAAACTTAGAAATACTGAAAAGTCCAGCATCAGCATCAAGTTCTACAAAAGAAGACGAACAGAAACATGTGCTTCTATGGCAACGTGATGTTCTGCTTTTATATTCTAGTCTTATTTTAGCTCATTTAGTTTTAATATTCTGTGCTTATCTTTTACATTGCTACATGTCCTATGCTACGTCAGTTAGCTGCTTTCTGATCAATATCTACCAGATTCAGACGTTTTATTTTTAAAGTTAGTCAGCAGTGGAGCCGGTTCAGTAACATCTTTATGTTTATGTTGTGTGCAATATTTCAGTTGTATGTGAGATATCTGACCTCAGTGTAATTAGCAGCCATCAGTGTTTATTTTTCTGTCCTCCTTATGTTATATTTTATCAAACCTATTTCATTTCAGTAATGTTTTGTACTTTTATTGTTTTGCTGTTCTGCTTTTTAAGCATTGCAGGTCTTGTGTTATGTGGTTTTGTGTTTTTCTGAGCAAGATGAGGCACAAGAGTTTCCTTCAGGATTAATGAAGTTTTATCTCATCTCATCTCATCTCATCTCATCTCATCTTATCTCATCTCATCAAAGCGCTTGCTAACATTGATTTCTCTCTGGTAACACATGAAGCCATTTCTTTGCAGTAAAATTCTCAAATTAATCAGAAAGTCTGTGAAACTTCCGTCCACGTTTACAGAGATGCTGCCAGAGTCCAGACCTTAAATGTCCAGCCAGGTACAGAGTAATGAAAGAGCTTCATTCATTTAAAACATCTGACGGAAATCTTTGGGAATTCAGAAACAATTAGTGAAAAACGAAGTAAAAAGCTGATGAATCGAAGCTTCTCTGTCACATTCAGGAGGCCGCAGACGGCAGTTTAGTCTCCATTTAGGTTCTGAAGTCGCTCATTGATTTCTCAGCTGCACTCTGCTGATTGCAGCAGTTTGAGATGAAGTCTGGATCTGCTCCAGATCCGATACCGGCCCAGAGAGGGGGGAAGCCCTCCACTTAATGCGCTTCATCACTCTAAACGTCCAGTTGTTATACAGAGACCATAAAAAATCTAAATGGGCTTCATTGCAGCATAGCCTCATAGTTTATGGGTTATTTGCTAAAACGCTGCTGGAGGATTATAATTATGTGAAACATGCGGCCAGCCGTCCGTCCATAGGATAGCTCTGGGGAAATAGGATTTGGACTCAGTTTGCGTCCATTCAGTGGCTCCAGAGCGGTCTAAAGATAAACTGGACACAAGGCCAAAGGTGAGATGTGAGTGTACGTTATGCGTCGCCGTGGTTTGTTGTTTACGTAATCTGCTGACCTTTTAGTCGACTTTCCCAAGAAATGCTTCAACGACAAACTTTGATTTTGTAGAGAAGCAGAACGTAAAGACTTGAGAGGAAAGTCAAACTTGATGCACGGCGTCAACGCTGCCGTTAAAACGTGCAAAATATTTATTAAAACTGAACTAAACTGGGGATTAAGAAAAGAATTTATTATAGTGACTGATTTTTATTTTTTAAAGTGCCGTGTGTCATGAAACTAGAGTATGATATTCATTTTATTCTTTATTCTTTTACTTGATGTGTGCTTATATTTATCTATTCTATCTATTAGCTGTGTTTTCCCTGTTTGTGTTTGCTTGTATGAGCAGTGAGAGTACAAAAATAAATCAATAAAAGAATAAAAAAAGAAAAGTGGAACTAAAACGAAGAATAAATAAGATTTAAAAAATAAATAATGTGGCCATATAAAGCAATATAAATCAAAAAATGAATCAATAAAAGAACAGGTGAAAAAATATAAATACATAAATAAAATAATAAAAATAAATAAGAATTTATTTTTATTATTTCATGATAAATAATCCTAAAAATAAAATAAATAAAATTTAAAAAATAATTTAAAATACATATATTGAAAATATGTTAATAATTTATTTTTTAAAAGTTTTTATGTATTTATTTTTAAATTATTTTTCAAATATTTTTTTCTGCAAATTACACATTTTCACGTTTTTATCCAGTTTAATCATCGCAGTTCCATCAAATCCTAAATGTAGATCGATTAGATATAACTTTATTTATCCCTTTGGTCGGGTACCTCAGGGAATTTGTTGTAAATGTTTTATCCATTATTACATTTCTGGATGACACAGTGAAGCCTTTAATCATCTCAGAATAAATCACATTGAACTTGTTATTCATCCTCTGTCACCTCCAACTGTTTGATTCCAATGCCGACAATAATTACACTGCTACGTATAGTTTCTATCGACACAGATATTCCATTAAATTCATACGTTGCTGTTTATCTTACAATCACTTTTAACTCCAGAGTCACAGGTCTGGTCCTAAACGTGGCCTCTGTTTCCATCTAGTGGACAAATGCTGTCATGAGCTTTCAAGGATTCAAGGATTCAAGGAACTTTATTTGTCCAGCTCACAGTCACAGGTTTGTGGCATGAAATTAGTCCTCGGGTCCTGTTTTGTTTTGTTTTTTTAAGAAAAAGCCTCATAAATAATAAGTACAATAAAACAAAACATATGTAAAAATACAGCAATGCAAGTGTAGTAAGAAAAATATATAAATGTTAGAGTAGAAACCAGAATTAGTTGTGTTCACATGTTTCCTTCTGTGATTTAATATTTTCAGAATATATTTAGTTTTTAGGGCTTTTTATAAAAAGTAAAAATCCAAATGTGACGGCATTTTCTGATATTTAAAATAAGAATCTAAAACAGAAGTCGTCCTGTTGGGCTCATTTTCCTCATATTATTATCTACATTTAATTTTCACATTGTTGGTGGTCACGCTGAATACATGGATCAGTTTTCTTTGCTTTAATCCTAAAACCACAGCATGATATCAGACAGTTAAATGTGTCGTGATCAAAGATAAATGATTATTTTACTGTCATCACGACTTCTCTTCATGTATTTTTCTGTACATTTCAGAAAGCTGGACTTCAAAACATTGCTGCAACGTTGTCTAGTCTTGGCTTCTTCATGATTAAATG
>NW_007577731.1:1280447-1325271 GCF_000690725.1 Stegastes partitus | reverse complement strand
ATGGATGGATGGATGATGGATGGATTGATGGATGGATGGATGGATGGATGATGGATGATGAATGGATGGATGGATGATGGATTAATGGATGGATGGATGGATGGATGGATGGATGGATGGATGGATGGATGGATGGATGTTTGGTGCTGCTGTGGAAGATGTTTGCTGCTGTAACAGTGGACGTTTCCCTCGGCGTGGGGAGCAATAAATGATTATCTTATCTCTTATCTAACAACAATACTGCCCTCTTCTGTTCAGATTTATTGTATTTATCAGCCTTTTGTGTATTTTTTCCTTTCCACATTAATAAGTTAAACATGAACATCCCGATAGATTCACATGATTCAGCTCGAACAGCTGCTCTGTTGTTTTCTAGAACTCGTGTCATATCTAGAGATCCCCTCATGGTGGCGCCCTCCTCTGCAACATCACCCCACGCCGTGTTTTTGGCACAAACACAGTCAACCCTGTACTTTACATTCACAACAGATTAAAGTCCTGTCGTGTGCCTTAATGCCCCGGTGTGGTGGTGGTAGAGGAGGAGGGGGGTGGAAATACTTCTGCATTCTTTCAAAGTTTGCAGCCTTGTGCCAAACCAGAGGTGGGTGTACATTCTGTAACGCTCCAGAGCTCTTCTCCTGATGCTCCTGCTGAGGACGGGCGGGTTGGGGCAGGAGCTGCTGGTCGGAGGTATTTGTGTTGGGAGCTGCTCCACCTCCGTCAGGTTTCTGCTCCCCGAGGCCAGACATTTCTGCTGCACGTCTCTCTTTCTTTGTTAAATCTTTCCTACAGAAGATTTCAACTTGATTTGTAGAAGTCTCTCTAAAGTGAGAGATCTGTACCCTCCTAAAATCATCACCTCTAAATGACTTTTTAGAGAAATGTTTGAATAAATGTCGAATGCTTTGGGAGGAGCTTTAAACGGGACGCTCAGATATTTTGTGTGTTTTTCTTTGCTGCCAGTTTCTCATCATAAAACAAAGTCTAGTCGTTCCACTGGTCTGATGGTTTCTGGTTCCACAGACAGATTGATTGTTTTTCCCCCTAAACATCACACTTATTGTACGTTTTGCATTTTATATTTCTTATTGTTTATTTTTGATCATTTGTCTGTATTTATGGACGTGATAGCTTCATCTCTGTGCTGTAACGACCACATTTCCCCTTGAGGATGAATAGATTAGACAAGATAAAACTTTATTGATCCCTCTGGTAGCGTACCTGAGGGAAATTATGTCTATAAAGTATTTATATTCTATTAAACATGCTATAATAAAGCATCCCAAAGTTTTACTACTGTTTTCAGATGTTTTGTTGTTTTTAATGTGAATAACATCTTTTAAAGACGTTCTATAAACGTTTTTTCTTAAACATTTGCCCGACATTGCATTGAGAACATCCTTCCTTTGTTTTTTCCGTAACGTTGTGGGAACGTTTTGTGGAGGAATCTTTTATGATGCGTTATCTTGATAACGTTCTACTTCTGTTTTATTGAAAAACATTTTGAGGCCTCGAGAATCGTTTGCAAATATTTTCAGAATGTTAGCTTGAGAACGTTCCTCTAACTTTATCTGTGCACCGACAACTTCCAATTAAAACGTTAACCTTTGACTTTAGAGGATAATTATTTGAATTTTTTTTTTAATTTGTTAAAAATCTTATTTGAACATTAGATAAAAGTGTTTTGTTTAAATTTAAAAATCTAGATTATAACATTTATTTTATTTAGATTTTATTTTTACACCACTAGCACTTATAGGTGGCGTTGTGGGAATGTTTTGCGGAGGAATCTTCTATGATGCATTATCTTGATAACGTTCTCCCTCCGTTTTATCGAAAAACATTTTGTTATCTGAGGCCTGGAGAACAATTTTCAGAATGTTAGTGAGAACGTTCTTCTAACTCAATCTGTGCACCGACAAGTTCCAATTAAATGTTAACTTTTGACTTTAGAGGAAAAATATTTGAAATAAAATGTGTTAAAACCCTTATTTGAACATTAGATAAAAGTGTTTTATTTAAACACCAGTAGCGCTTGTAACGTTGTGGGAACGTTCCCTGCTGGCTGGATCAGGGAAACATAGGGGAGGATTCGAGGGTTTTTCTGGAGGGGGGGTTGCACATTTGAGCAGAACTGTTTAAACTCTGGCGTCACTTCAAGGCCTTGACAAGGAGCCGCTTTCTTCTTTGCTCCACATTGTTGTTGTTTGCATCAGAAGCACATTTTAACTCGGACTCTGTGGGACGTCGACACGGAGTCAGAATCTACAAACCTCCACGACCGGCCTGCTGCTTTATTAACTTTTCTTGGCTTCTGTTTCCGATATGGTTCATTTTACTGCACACAAGCACATCGAACAAAACCAAACAACATAAAGCATCCCTTCATAGAAAAGCAACAGATTTTATTTTACACGACACATAAGGATAAACAAACATGTATTAAAATAGGTATTAGTGGCAAAAACAACAACAACAACAACAACAACAACAACAACAACAACAACAACCCTGACATGTCTGGAGCTGAGGTAAGATGAACCTTTTTATCTATTTTTAAGCTTTAAATTCGAATAATTCCAGATTTTTTTAAAAAACTGAAGTTTAAAGTGTAATGCTAATGGTTCTACTTAACTTCTTGGTTAATAGTTTTCAACTCCAACATTTCTATCTGTAATGCTACCACTGCTGTCATCTATACATCTACAGAGTTTTGCTGTTTTCCTCCGTGTTGAACATAATCATTAGTTTCCTAACAGATACCAACAGACACCAACTACAACACCTGCACATGTACACGCTGCAGAGACATCAGACGAGCGTAGAGGCGAGGTCGCCCCTCCGTGACTGGATCGACTGTCCTCCTACACGTAGTCTCGGCCTGACGGCGCCGCAGAGTGGGATGCTGGGTAACGAGGAGCTTTTCCTGATCCCTTTGTGGAGCAGTTGCAGCAGAGGAAGCCGCCTCCTATAACGACGAGGCAGGCAGCTCCCCATCCGACGTACAGGGCGCTCCCGAACTCATACCTGGGGAGGCACATGACACTGGTGTGGACATCGAAACTTCTCATCTCAGGCTGTTGTTGTACATTTAATTACCACCGAGTGAACTACAGGAACATGTAGGAGTTATATGCGAGCATTAATAGTGGTTTTACTGTCTGTGTGCAAAACTTAAAGCTATTGTTAGTTAGCTTAGCATCAGGGGAAAACAGTTAACATAGAAAAACTACAGGCCAAACAAAAACTAAAGGGTAAAAGTGAAAAGTTTTAGCTTTACACAGAGTTATTTATATGATTTTGTTCTTCACCAGACTCATGCTAGCTGTATGTCCTACTGCTAAGCTAACTGGCTGCCAACTGTCAAACTACTTTTTGTGCAATGCTAAATTATAAACTCAGTAATGTTGTGGATTAGCAGCCTTATGAAAGCCTGTGTTCTCTGCCAGGTTTTCATCCTCTGAGTCTCTCTGCACACGCTCACTGATGCCCGATAATCGTTGTGGTTTCAGGTGAAACGAGGAGCCTCACCTGGCGTTGGTCGGAGTGAACGGGTCGTAGAAGTCCTTCGCTATTCTGTGGCCGTACCAGGACGTTCCCACCAGAGCAAACAGACCTGGAAAGCACAAAAACACTTCTGTACATTTCACATTATGCGAGTTAAAACTTGCAAAGAAGGCGTGTCGTCTTGTTTATCGAGGCACAAACTCACTACAGGCCGCCTTGTGTTCAAATGTTGCCCCAAAACAGAGGTCAAACCGAAACAAACGTGTGCTTGATGCAACATCTTCAGAAGAAAAATATCCCTAAAAGCCAGATAATCCACGTGAATGAAGTCTCACCAGCGATAATGAAGATAACTCCTCCGGCCAGAGCCACCTTGTCCTTCTGCTCCGGCATCTCCGCCATGCAGGTGGTGCACTTCATGCCCACCACCGCCACCAGAATGGAGATGAAGCTCAGCAGGATGGAGGAGAGCATCAGGCCTCGCGCGCCCTGGACCATCCCTGCAAACAGAAACCAGAATCAGCTGACTGGAGTCATTCAGCATTTGGTTGCTGTTGTTGTTTCGTGTCTTCTGTATTTTTGTCTCATTTTCCAGATGTTCAGCATCATTAAGTAGCAGCTCCTGGCCTTTGCTCTAATGAGGCTTTTTATTGATTGCAGCAGCAGCAGAGGTGGAACAAGTTTTCCTTCAACAAGCGGTTCTCAAACTTTTTCAGCCACAACCCCCAAGATGACATAAGTTCGTGTTCCTGATGCTCCAATTTGAGTTTTTAATATCTCATGAGTAATAACTTTGAGTTCGTGCATTAATGCCTTAAAAATTAATGTTAATTCCACAGATTCATCTCTTTACATTAACACGTTCATTTTCTTTTCAATGAACATATTAATTGCATTTATTTCAAACAAATGAAAGGGGGAAAAAATACAAAAAAAACCCCAAAAGAAAATCATTTCGAAAAGAGCAAAAAATAAAAATAAAAATAATAATAATAACAATAATATTGCATAATCATCAGAATATTAACAAGTTCAGAAAAGGGGTGGGAAGAAGCATACACTTTAAATTTTAATACAGATTTATTTGATAAATGCAGACTTTATTTTTATTTATTTTTTTGTGCAATGATCTGGCGACCCCCCTAAAACTATCTTGGGATCCCCATGGGGGTCCCGACCCCCAGTTTGAGAACCACTGCCTTAGAAGAGAGGGGGAAAAAAAGCATCAATACAGCGATGTAAAAATACTGCATTCCAAGAAAAGTCGGTAGTTTGAATATTAATGTAAAACTCCTGGTTCAGTCCCTCTGACTGATAAATTATTATATATATGACATGAGTAGATTATTATCACTGAAGCATCAGTGTGGCAGCAGCCTGTTGGAGCTGCTGGAAGTTTCAATTACTTTATTTAGAGTTTTACGAACAGAGATAAATCTGAGGGACTCTGATGTGATTCATGTGAGAAGAAAGACGAAAAAAGTTCTGTAACACCAACCTGGATTTTTATAATTTACTTCTGATCTTTTTTTTTTTTAATGAGATATTGGCTCATTTGAAACTTCATTTAAATGAAACTGTGTCTGATTTGTGTGATGTTTTGAGGGGATAATCGCTGTTAACCACTCAGACATGTGAAATGTGAGCTGGACGACGCACCGCTTCACATTCTGTCAGTTTGTTGGACTTTAAAAGCTTGTGACGTGTAAAATTAAAAGTCACTGAAGCTGTTAAATAAATGCAGTTGGGTACAACGGTAGAAAATATTTTGCATAACACCTTAAAACTGCACTTGAGTAAATGCTTTCTTTCGCTGAATCTCGCTATCATTCATCTTGTTCACAAAACAAGCGGGAAAAAGTGTCATCCAGCTGTAACCTGATGAATCTGGAATCATCCGTCCTTCATGGGAAAGAAGCTGAAACACATTCAGACTCGACTGTGTGACTAAGAAGCTGTTTTTAGTTTCTCTTCCATCTGAAGGATTCTGTGATCAGACAGCTGCTGGTATTTGACCGACGCGTCTCGACATGTCGGAGGTCTGAAGGAACAAAAGGCCGCTCCGTCTTTTTCAGTCTGGGAGGCTTTGAATGACCACAGAGCTCGACGTTTTCCTGTCGTTCCTAAACTAAATTCACTAATTCTAATGCTGTTTGTACACTGGGCACCAGTCACACCCACACATCTGCAGAGGAAGCATTTGATACTGGACCAAATATAATGAACAGGTTTGTTATTGTCTGTCTGAGATGGTGTGAGATGATCAGAAAAGCATGAGCGTAGACCCGTACCTGGTAGCTGCAGGAGGGAGTCGTACACCTTACACTGAACCTGTCCGGTACTCTGGGACACGCAGCTCTTCCACAGGCCTTCGTACATCGCCTGAGCCGTGATGATGTTGTCTCCTGCGTAGGACGAAGCTTTCCACTCCACCATGACCGTGGAAGCGATGGTGCCGATGAAGCCAAGGAAGGCCAGAGTGAAGCCGAGCAGCTGGATTCCTGCGTTGGCCATTGTTCAGCTCCAGAAACTAATTAAATAAGGTTAAAACAAAATAAATAAAAAAATGATATATGACGTCCAACAACCTGTCTGATGTTGTTCCTGGTGGGTTTGTTGTCTGCTCCTGAACACATTTGTCTACCTGGACATCCTCAAGGAATCACCTGGAGGGAAAAGGGCGGATCCAGGAATGCCGTCACCTTTCAGTGGGGTCAGGAGGAGGGCGCCACCTTGTGGACGTGAAGGTCTCCTGCAAGGAATGAAACCAGAGTGTTCATTTGCAAAAACAGATAACTGCATCCTCACAAACCTGCAGAACTTCTCCATCGTCTACCTGAAACAACATCAATCAAACTTAAGTTAACTCTGGTGCTGTCATTTCTACTGAGTCACATCCACTCAAGCAAACAACAACAACAAGATAATAAACAAACTCTTCTGCTCCCAAATCTCCAGTTTGCTTTACAACCTCTGCAGAAAACACAGAGAGCAGGAGGTTTCTGTTCACACAAATTATATTTAAAGCAAAATGGAATTGAACTGTACATCTACTGTTTTTACTGTTAGTGGCAGCAGGAGTTGCATTAATAGTTCTGATACCTTTTGTTTGTGGAGATGCAAAAATCAGGCTAGTAACTACTACTTCAACTATGTCCCTGAGGTACCTACCAAAGGGATCAGTAAAGTTATATCTAATCTAATCTAATCTAATCTAATCTACATTTCCCATGAAGGCACTTTTCTTTTGAATCTACTTGTTTTGTTTTGGTGACCAGTGACTCAACGTTTCCTAAAACTGGCATAAAAATAAACACAATAGACATAAAACCTGTTGTTTTCTGATCTCTGCTCGCTGATTTGTTGAACAACAGGAACATCCGCTCATCTGAAGATACCTTTTTGGGGTTTTTTTTGTCATTGTGAGCAAATGAAACCGTGGCAGCGGCCGTCCGCTGACCAAAGGTTTCGTCTTGCCTAATTCAGGCTTGTTGTCTTTTGCACTTTGCATCTGTTGGCTTGTGGAGCCACTCACATGCTGTGGGATCCCTGTGACACACAGGTAGGTCCAGTTTATTGTGTTTAATCCAGATAAGTTGTCGTTTTACGTACATGTTACTCTCTTCTAGTCACTGTATGCATTTTAACTCTTCTATCTGCACTGACTTTGGCTTTTTTACACGAGCTTTCTTCATGTTTCGACAGTAAAACATGGACAGAGAATGGACTCTGACTCTGCTCCTGCAGCTGCTGCTCTGCCACACAGGCAGCACAGACCTGCAGACCTCTTGTCCGTACAGATGCCAGTGCTTCACTCCGGGCCAAGTGCTGTGTGCAGACGAACGGATGACATCTTTACCCAACAATATATCCCGGCAGGTCAAGGACTTGATCATAATGACATCGGCTGTGGCGTACCTGTTCCCTAACACGTTAGAGGAGAGCCCTCAGCTCAACAAGCTCATCTTCATAAATAATGCAATTCGAAGCATTAACGCTCAGGCGTTTGAGCATCTGACTGAGCTGCAGGAGCTGGACATCAGCGGGAACCCCTGGCTGGAGCATTTGTTTCTGGGGACCTTTTCAAAGCAGGAGAACTTGACTAAGCTGCAGCTGAACTTCAACAGATTCAAGACGGTGCTCCCCGGTATGTTTGACTCCTTGAAGCAGTTGGAGACTCTGCAAATGAAGAGCAACATCATATTAGGTCTGCCTCCATTTCTTTTCCTGAACCTTCGCAAGCTGCGTTTTCTGGATTTATCCCAAAATAAGCTCAGTGAAGCGAACAGGGAGACCCTTTCTGGTCTCGTGAGTCTGGAGATCCTGAAGCTGAACCACAACCTCATCAGCAATCTCACAGCCGACACGTTCCACGGTGTTCCTGAGCTGACAGAGCTTCACCTGGAGTGGAACAAGATATCTGAACTTGGTGACGGCGTCTTCTCTGCGTTAACCAAACTAAGAGTGCTGAACCTCCGAGGGAACCTTCTCACAACCTTCAGCGATCAAGCGTTTGGATTCAGTAACTCGACTTTAACGGAGCTCAACCTAAAAGGCAACAGACTGATTGAGCTGTCCTCTCTAAGCAGTCTGACTTCACTTACTGACCTCATCTTGTCCTCTAATCTGCTCTCCAGCCTTCCTGAAGACCTTTTCAGAAACCTTACCACCCTGGAGAACCTGGATCTGTCCGAAAACCAGCTCACGTTACTGCCCGAAACCGTCTTTAATGAACTGTTTAGCATCAAAGCGATCCACCTCAACAAGAACAACCTGAGCAGGTTGGACGCCAAACTGTTTGAGGACCAGATGCTCATTCAGCAGCTCTACCTGTCCGATAACCGGCTGGAAACTCTCCCGCTGGGCCTCTTAGACCCGTTTGTCATCCAGCACACCGTGAGGCTGCACGGAAACCCCTGGAGATGCGACTGCCACATGTGGTACCTGCACGACTGGGTGCTGAGGAACAGTCGAGACATAGAGATGCTGGACAGGATGCTGTGCGAGGGACCCAACTTTTTAAAAAAACAGACCGTCGTCTCCATCGACAGGGACCAGCTGGTTTGTCAGGTCTCTAAGGATGAGCTGCCTGATGTCAGCGCCTGCAGCCTCCAAGCCTCTAACGGCACCATGGTCATCAAGTGTAAAGTGGATAAATGTTCTCCGCTGACAGTCAAAGTGCAGTTTCAGGAGGATGACGGCGGCATCGAGGAGCACGTTTGGAAAAAGACGCCTGAACATTCTCAGTGCAGCAATGACACAACGATTGGAGGTCCCATTGAGTAGGGTTCCCACTTTTAAAGACTTTGTTCTGTGTGCAAATTCCTATCATGAGTTCTGACTGTCAGAGTCAATACTGTCAACAAACCTGATAACCAGGAAACACAAGGGGTGGATGAACCTTTACTTCACAGGCTCAAAGTTCAGATCACTACTGTTTAAGATCCTGTCACCGCTAAAAGGAGCAACATGCAGGATGTTAATCGTCTGTTGTGTTCTGACTCTTATGTCAGTAGATGTCTCTGCTTCTCTGGATGTGAACAGGCAGCACTCGACTCTTGTCAGACAGACGTAGAGTCATAATTCTGATAAATATTCAGGGCAACAAACTTCTTAATGCTCAAATATGTTCCAAATTTTGCCCTCAATATATTGATATAACAAGATTGCTGTGATATGACAGCTAATGTCCAACGCAGAGCAAAACTGGCATTACCAAATGTAATAATAATTAAATTATCAGTCAATGTTACGACTTGTCCTACTGTTATGGTGTACTGTGGTTCTCTGTGCAGTTTGTCCAACCCGTGTTGCCGTACCACTGATTAAAAAGTGAAAACTAGAATGTAATATGAGCAGGCATCGTCAATTCTGATGGTTTTTGCAAAGTAATATGAAAATGAAAACTGTATTAATAGTTTTTAAAACAAAACATGGACGAAAGCTGTGCTCCTTGTTCTGCTTTCAAGAAAGAATAAGCAAAAGTTTTGCTTCTGCTTGGGAGATTTAATCATGTTGATGTGCTGGAAACTGTTCTGTCTGTTTCATGGCTTTTATTTCTAGAGACAATAAACCCTAAATTTGGCTTTCAAGGTAAAAATGCTTTTTCAAAATAGAGAATTTCTCAGCTCTGAAAACAAAATTCTCAAAATTCTGCCTAAATACTTTACAGAACTTAATTTTTGGTCCCAAACATGTAAACTCTGACTAAAACCTGAGACGGTGCAGCATCACTGTGAAGCAGAATTCACCAAGCGTTGGATGGTTCACCCACTAATAGGGAACGTGAGCTGGTGTTCAGACCGTCGTGAGTGAGGTTACTGATGATGTGTTGTTGCAAAAGCAATCCTGCCCAGTACAGGAGGAACCTTTACAGCAACTCAGTGTGGTGGTGCCATCTTGGCAGACTACTCCTAACTCCTGATGAATCCAAAAATGGTCCAACAGGTGGTCCATACAGACCTGTAGTAACGCCCACTCATCACTCAAAGCAGCCACTTAAGCTTTAATATAATTCAAACACATGACTTATATAAAGATTTACTCCTTGATCAGCTGTTTTAAACGAGGAAATTAGCTGTAGACACTAAAACTGTTTCATGTACGAGGCTGTAAACACATTATTTCTACTGTAAAGTTGGGCATTTTAACATAAACGTCAGTGGTGACTAACAAGGCCTCTAGTGGCTGTTCAAGGAACTGCAGTTTTGTTGGTTTCGCACTGTTTTCAGTTTGTTTTATGGTTTTTTGTGTGTGTGTGTGTGTGTGTTATTTGGTCAGAAAGCTAGCTAGCTGGCATCCACGAATTAGCTGTAAAAAAGTTTATACAAGCTGAACAGTGGTGGATTTCTAAAAATGTTCAGTTGGGCAAGATGGGAGATTTTAATTTGGTCCCCACTTTTAATGTTGACTTCACGGCCACAGCTAAACTATATGTCAAGGACAGACAAAAAAAAAAGTAGAAGTAGAAATATCACATTTTAAAATATTGTATTGCAGGTAAACATCCTGCGTTCAGAACATTATTTAAACAAAATTATTCCATCATTATGCAATAAATGAATAAGTAGATAATGTAAATTAATTGTTAAATATATATTTAAAGGGTTAGGGTTAAAAACATCAAAACAACAAAACATCAACAACAAAAACAAACAAACAAACAAAAAACCTATTCTGAAGCTGTCTATGTCTATTGGTTATGTTTCCAGGACCCTATGAAAGGGACTGCATTGTTCTGAAATGGGAGACGAGAGGTTGCCCAAAATTTTTCAGATGAGCCACGGACTGCAAATTAAATTTTTTCTAACTTCAGAAACGACATTAGGTCCTGCAGCCAAGAGGAGTTTAAGGGAGGTGATCGATTTTTCCATAGAAGGAGAATGAAGCAATGAAGGAGGCAAAAGAGATGATGTTACGTTGTTTAGCGGTCACTTTAATACCCTTCTCTGGGATTACTGAATGATTATTGCTGGTCTTTATTGGATGAACAGGATTTTATGTACTGTATGTACCACACTGTACATCATGTGCCCCAGTGAGAAGCACATATAATACTTTCCCCTGAAAAAAAGGCAAGAATAGTCGTCTGAATATTGCACGTACAGTTTTTCAGTAAATATATCTGGTTGCAGTTCACCACTACCGTCAAACCATCGTGTCATCGCAGGCTTTCAGAAGCTGCTCTGAAACCGACCAGCCTCCTCTGATCACCCCACTGCTCCTGAATACTCGGAGGGATGATGAAGAGCGAAGGAGGAGGGCCGCCCCGACACAACAAGGCTCACAGATGGCTACACCTTGAATACAGCACCCTTACCCGCGGTTAATAAGGGTCAGATGTCAGCGGGTCAATTGGGTCCTCGTTTCGAGGTGAATGACATCACAATTCACGGGACAAAAAGTGGTGGCTGCCAAGTTTCCACAGTTTGGAGGGACGGCCTTAAGCTGGAGGTAATCCTCACTTGACTAAAACTATGGTGCAAACGGGACATTTAACATTTAAAGTACAGGTTTGTTGTCCGCTAATGAGCAACAACAGATAAGGGAGCGGATAAATGCATACCTTCCTTTAATGAGCATGTCGGGGTTAAAGCAGCTATAAATAGAGACTAATGGGACACATCACACACAATGATGTGACTAAAAATATGGAAACTATTCAACAAATATTGACAGGTTGTCTTCAGTGAGGTGGTTTTTTGCTAAATGAAAGTTCATTCTTGCTATATAGGAAATATATTGTGATGTATATTTTAGTGTAAAAAGACGAAAGCAACTCAATCAATACAAACAAAGCTGGAAACACTTTTTTGAAATCCAGCATCTCTCAAGCAAAACGTTCTCAATCCTGAGGCTGTTTGTTAAATCAGCTTTAACTCTTTAAGATACTTTTAGTTGCATGAATTAAAGTCCTTATATTCAAAATTGATTAATTCAAAAAGTGTCCCTCAAACCTGTACAGTATTTATCTGTGCTTTTCAACACTGATAAATGATTGGGTCGTGTTTCTAAATAGTTTATTTCACACACTGGGTGGGTCACTTAGAGTAACAACACTAAAGTAAAGACTGAGCACCACCGTTTGCTCGGCTGTGATGTGGACTCTGCTACATGTGCTGCAGACAGTAAATAAACAATGCAGCTGCTCTGCAGGACACACTATGGGATGGCTTTATTTCTGAATTATCCAGAGTAAGTTCATCTGCATTATGTCAGTAAATTTATGGTACAGATACACCTGTAATAGGCTGATATTGAATTATATTTTCAGCTCACTCATATACTGCTGGCAGTGCCGAAATACAACACACTATATGCATTGTCTTTACACTCACAAAAAAAAACAACAACACACAAACAAAAAACCAACAGATGCAAATTCTACAACCTGCAAAAACCCACTGTGATTGGATGCTCCAGAGCCGTCACCACCACGGTGTTAGCATGTTCTCTGAATAAAGCTGAACGATGGGATGGAGAACAATGACTAGCTGCAAACTGGTAAACCTAAAACAAGACGACAAGCTGAAAGGAGAACTCGTGTTTCTCATTCGATCCATTTTCACTGTAAAAAGTTTGTTCTGTAGTAAATAACTCAATAAAAAGCCATCCTGGGATTCATGTTAATTGGTCTGTTTAAACCCCTTCATCAGTAATTATTCACACCATAATGGAGAATTTGGCGTCAGCACCAGAACTCCAGAGGCTAATGGAGTTATCTTCAGCACCAAACCACCTGTCAGCATCCATCACTGCCAATTACTCCCACTGGCCGGCAAACTTACAGCAGCAGAGGCCGAGGGCTGCCCTGTGAGGCAGCATGAAAAGCTTCTCTTAACCCCCACAGCCAGATCCCACCCCTCCGCCCTGCTTAGTGGGCAGTTAGCGGCGGACACCACGCTCCACACAGCAGCTCCTCAGATGGAAGAGGAAAGAAACAGAGGGGAGGAGACATTATCTGGTGAGACGCACAATGTCCAGAACAACACAAAGCACTGGGGGGGGTTTCCCACAGAGTTTAGAGCGGCCAGCGAGGAGGGAGGTGTGGAGGGCAGGGCAGGGTCCTCGGGACAAAGAGCAGAGGTCATCCGGGGCTCGGTGCCCGGGGGCAAGAATTCAAGAGGAGACTTTCAGATCGGAAAATAATTCCACATTGGGCTGCGGTGTCGTTGTCGTTATCATTAATGATGTCATATTGCATTTATAGCATCAGGAGTAAATCTCAGTCATCACTTAAACAAACCAGAAATTAATGTAATATTCATTTTAATTTTAACATTTCCTTTAGTTTCATTTAAATTGAGTTCAGCCAATCGTGAAATGTTAACCAACACCAGTCGCTATTATGTGGGCAGGTGTCTATTAGCTCCCCTCTCTCCGCCTATGAGAGGGCGACACACATCCTCCATGATACGATGACCTAAACATCTCCAGAACACAAATAAGCCATTTTGCACACTCAAATTGTGAACCTTGCTTACAAACAAGGGTCAATATTTACCCCTCAGTGCACTCAGACCCCTGGATGGAGGCTAAATTGGTGTTGCTGACCAAATTAGGAACAGCTGACCTGATGTGAGTGTTAAGTGAACGGGGAGATGTCACCAGAATGGTAATCTTTTAGCATACTGGTACACTGCCCTTTGTTTTGTGCGTCCCTATTGGAGGATAACAAGAGGCTATAAGCTCCTTATCATCACATTACAATTATGGAGGATGAATCAGGATCTATGGCCCTCTGGACCCTGCTCTCCAAAAGCTATCCTTGTTTTGTGTCCAGCTCCCCAGATGGAGAGGTTTTATTATGCATGCATGCAGCCCTTCATTGTATATTCACTGCAAAACTTAGCAGTTTGTTGGTGCCAAACAATTGAAATACCTCCCACACTCCAACTTCCAGCAGCAAAGGTACTTTCTGAAGAGGCCATTGTTTCCCGCTGAAAAGACGCGATGGAACGCTGCTCGAGTATGTTTCACAAGTAATGGTTTCATAAAACATAACTAAGCATAATTATCCCTGCAGCGTATTAGGATCGAGCCCTTCCCCGGTCGATGCACGGTTCCAGATTTTCAGGAAAAAAAAAGCCTCGACTTGCTTAAATTCCAACTGCCTGCCATCTGTAATGTTAATAAGTTCTTCATAGATTTTGGTGCTCTGCAGCTCCGTTTTCCTCCAGACATGATGGTGCAGGCTTCCTGATGAGAGGACAGAGAATGGCCACCAGCCGCCAAATCCGATTTTCACAACCGTAACATAAATGTAAATGTGTCTGCTCATTACTTAGATCATTGATAAATAAATGATTTGCCATAAAGCCTTCAGCCACAGCAGTTTGAACCCTTTAACAATGAGAATTATTACAAAATTAGATCAAGCTGCTGTCGCTTCTATAGGACGTTTAAAACAACAGAGCCACAGCGTTTTCCATTAGAGAAATCAGATTAATGTCACAAATGTACCTAATTCAAATATTGGGGAGAAAATCCTAAAATACCACCAGGGTCAGTGAGTGCAGACGTCTGCCTCGACTGGTCGGGCTGAGGTGAGAAACAGATGACAAACAAGAGGATGATCAGCACCTGGCAGCTGGATGAGACCAGTAACTGCAGCTCTGAAGTCAGAAATACCTGCAGAGAGGTGCAGGGAGAGAGAAATCGTAAAGTTAATACCATGAAGTAGAGGCAAGGAGGGAGGGAAAACATCTACGATTACAAAACTACAAAGAAAACAATAAATGGTAAATGGTCTGCACTTAGATAAAGCTTCTCTACTTCAGTGGTGCTCAAAGCACTTCACAAAGTTTTCTCATTCCCCCACTTGCCTGCCATTGGGAGCAACTTCAGGTTCAGCGTCTTGCCCAAGGACGCTTCGACTATGGAGGGGATTGACCCACCAACCTTACGATCAGAGGACAACCGCTCTACCACCTGAGCCACAGCCGCCAAAAATTGTGTTTTCCAAATGAACAAAATGTGAATAATTTCAATGATCTCTGCAGTGACATTGTTCTGTTTCATCCATCAGCTGTTTGGCTCTCCTCTGACTGCTCATGCAAAATCACATTAACACTGGTGCACAATGCGGCATTTACAACCCGACACTTGTCACTCTGCAGATGTGTTAACACCGAGGCATTTCTCGACTTGTCAGCACCAGCTGTGATGCACTAAACTCCAGTTCTGGTATGATGTAGAGGCTCCCTCCACAGCCCCGACCACCTCCTTATGTGCTGCTTGTTTTTCTGTTTCCTCAAACACATGAGCCTTTTTCTTCAAATTTAGCTGTATATACAATCACAATGAATTCCACGTGCTGTGGCTTTGGACATCGTTTCTATTCTTAACCCTGTCCAGGACTTCTGGGGTCTTTTGGACCCCATGCCATTTGGTTTAGGTGACAGGTGTTGTTTATTTTTTGAAAATTTATTTTATATATAAAAAGAGGGACATTTATCATGCATTTGGAACCAAAAATACGTCAACTTATCAGAACATTTATTCAACATAGTATAAAAGTCTGTAATGAATACCAACAACTAGACCCTAACGAACCCCACTGTGGCAGGGGGAGCACTAATGACTCACATAACAAGGGGGAGGAACAACAAACCCCCAACTGAAACCCAAACTCAGGTGTTAATGTCTCCTTCAGGATATCAGTATGTGGAACTCCCACCTAGTCAGTCAGAGCTGATGAAGCCTCTTGGATGAGAGGTGGAACGTCTTCAAGGAACTCAAGCAAGTCCAGTTGCTACGATTAATCTACCAGAATAACCATGACCTGGATGACTGAGGATCTTCACAGACAATACCAACAAATATTTTGCACATATTCTTTCTTGGGGACCGTCTACGTATAACAACATGAAAGTCTTGAAGAGGGTTAAAGCTGAACTGACCAAAGTAAAACGAACAGTGAAGCTTTATGGGCCAAAACACAACAGCTTGTTACCGTCTACCTAGATTATTTTTTAATCACATCGGTGGCAATAATTCCACAGTCTTACCTGGTACGGAGCTTTGTTGTGTTTTCAGATTACGAGTGAAGAAGCGACTCGTTACAAGTCACTTTCAATGGAAGTTGTTGGTATGGTGCTACAAACTGCCGCCCAACAAAAGCTGCTAACATGACGCGCTGCTAATCAAAACTGTCCTGAACTTTTCTGAGCGTTCCAAGGAGGCTGTGAAGTCTCGACCAATCACCTGTTCATCTACTTTCCTTCTCTATCCCTGCAATCTCCTGAAACAATGAGGCTGGGAATGCTCGGCTGCTTCGTGGCTTTGCTCGTAGTGTGAACTCAACATAAGAAAGATGGACACACCCACCAAAAATTACAGAAAATGCAGAGTTAATTTGGAAAAAACAGATAACTCCATCTTCATAAACCTTCTGAACTTTTCCATCGTCTACCTGAGACAATGTCAATCTGGTATCTCTGTTGTTGTCATTTCTACTGAGTCAGATCCACTCAGCTTCAGTTTGATTGATTTTATCTCAAGCAAACAACAAAAAAATAAGTTTTCTGAAAATCTACAAAATGGAGTTATCTGATTTTGCAAAAGCACTCTTCAAATTCAAGTTTCCATTTAAACTTTGCTGACTGGCTGCTAGACTCACTTGAAGGCTCATATGTGTGTTTCCAGTTAAGTTAAGGCTCTAATCGGAGCATCCACATAACTGGATGTCTCCCATGAAGGGACACCTGCAGTGACTGTGGATCTTTACGGTCCCCTTCATAAGCCTTCACGGACATAAGGCCAAGAAAACAACAGCCCCTTGCAACGCTCAACACAACGTCCCCTTTGAAGATGCGACGACGTGTGATGTAGCACCAGAGCTACAAAAACAGTCACACCATCGTCGCCCTGTGTTGGTCCAACCCGATAAATCTTCCACATCCAGTGTTATCGTGTCACGCTGATCCTAAATTCACCCCCGGAAGCAGCACTTCCATCGCGATGCTGGTGACTTTTTCAAAAACAACCAGCTAAATCAAAAAGGGATGAATTGGAGTGAAGGGACAAAGAGTATTGTCCATTCACCATTGATATCGAGTGCATAATCTATTCATTAGCCTTGATGTGAACCACCGCCGACTACTTCGACCCCCATCAAGCACCATAACAACCGTAAGAACAATACCGAGGCGATTCAGCCGCAGTGGTGGAGGCGGCGGAGGTTTCCGGTGCGTGTCAGAGGGAGACAGTCCCTACAAGCGGGGAACCTGTCACTGTTGCCACTGGGATTGTGAGGCGAGGCCATCAATCATGGAGCACGGCAAAGGGGAAGGTCCTACCCGGCTTCGTGTTTACAATCCTCCGCTTTACGGGGTTTGGGAAAATGCTGCATTAAACTGGGGTTCTGATTCAGGAGGGGCAGCGAGAGGGATGAAAAACAATCAGACAAAACATGTATAGGGGGGACGGACACCAGCGGACAGCAGAAGTTCCCTCTAGAGTGTCCATCGTCTGTGGAGGCTGCACCATCCACAGCCTCTCCAGGTTCTCCATCGCATATGTAGGTAACCTGTCAGCACTTCACGGCTCTTCTTATCTGAAGAGCACAGCCTGGCCTGAAGAGTTCTCAAACAGCCTTTAAGACCGGGACCTTTGGGAGCGGCCAACAATAAGCCTTCTTTAGCACGGTGAAAGTGACAGCATGGTCCTCCCCCCTCCCAGCCATTAAAGCTCTTCCTGGATAAACAAGGGGAAGGCCCTTTATGAAGATGGAGAGGGTCACAAAGAGAGGAGCCATTGAGCCACTGAGGGGCCCGTCTTTGTTTTTGTCTTTCCGAGGGTCTTCTCAAAGGATGCTCTGATAGGAGGGGGAGCTATGTTTTTGTCTTTTATTCCTACTTACTGCCAGTCTTCTCTCAGCTGTGCCAAAACAGAGATGTAAACTTAATTGGCTGTATCATTTGCACAAAGTGTGGAGTCTCAGTGTCGTCTGGAGTGACTGAGAAAACATTTGATTTATATTTTTATGCAGAAAATTTTGAATGAAATGAGCTTTTTAGTGTTTGCTTCCTGGTAGGTTGCCACATCCAAACAACATGAGTGCAGAATGCTGCGGTCGCTCCAGAAACAGAGTGCTACATGTGTCTCTGTTAAATTCCATGAATATTAAATCAGAAACAACCAAATGGTCGCGGGCTGTGTGAGCGTTTGCCTCTGGAGGTGCCACTGTTTGATGCTGTCAAAGAGAGGCCCTGTCTTTTGGTGATGGGCTGCCAGGTCCGTTGATGGGTTGCCAGATTTAGGGCAACATGCTGTTGGAGCTGCGTTGTCTTGGGGTTGTGAATGAGGGGCACCTGTGACCTCTGGTCACGCTCTGCTGACGGCCCGCTGTGCGAGCACCACGCTCAGGACACACGCTGGGACCGTCAGCCTTCAACTGTCCACTAAACGGGCAGCGGCTGGATCGACTCGGCTGGACTGACGCTGACGGGATATTGTTTTTAAAACTGCTTTGTCAAGGAGGTAAAATCATCATACAAGAGCCGTTTTATCTTTACTCCACTGGCAGCTCTCTCAGTCAGGATGCCTCAAGAGGTAACATTCACTTCATCCTGGAATGAAACCAGGATCTTATCTAGTCCTCATTTAACCCTGTCAGCAGGTTCACAAACAGGCCTGGTCTATTTCAGCATGAGTTCCCGTCTGGCAGCAGCACAGGCAGAGCTGCGCGTGTCCACACATCCTAACCCACCCTCCTCTCCGAGCTGGCAGCACGCCTTCAGGCTCGGCACGACCTCTCAGGTTCCCCACGTCATGAGAAAGATATTTATTTCCCGCCAGAAACCAGATTTCCCTTTCACTGCAGACGCTATGATCAAGTGTGGACATGGCACACAGGAGGTGGGCGGCTATATTTAGATGGCTGCTTTCCACAGGTCTAAAATGAAGTCAAAGTTGAGCCCACAGAACCGGCTCACCTGCCCATAAACGAAGGGACTCCGCTGAATTCATCCACAGGAGTGATGAGTGACGTAAAAGTCACTATTTGGACAAGACAAATGACCAAATGTTGTTGCAAACATCATAAAAACATTTTATTCATCTCAGAAAATACAGTGCAGCTCAAGAGCGTTTCAAAGATGTTCTTGACCCACTGAGGAAAATGAGTGGTGCCGTATCAAAAACAGAAAATCACAGCAAGCAAAGAGGTCAAAAATATCTCTTAGAAAGTCCACATAAAAAACACACAAATGTGTCTACACATTCCTCACAAGTAGATTCTGAAAAACATTTACAAAATGTACAAAAATAGGTTGTATTGTGTGATAGTCCTTTTTCTTCTCCCCACAGCCACGGCTCCTACCACGGCCTCCACACAGAGTCCGAGGTGACGGCGGGCGCAACAGGTGACGCGTGGTGTTGTGCAGTCAGAGGAGCGAGAGCCGCGCTGGGAACCAGAAAGGCAAACTGTCCGTTTGGCGTCGGGAGGACCTGGAAGCCGCCGTACAGCTTCATCGCCTCGGGGGGGACGTGCACGGGGGAGGCGCTCCTGCAGGGCATCTGTGGCGGTGAGGTGGCTGGTATCTGGGTGCCGGTCTGTCCGAGTCCCAGGGCGCCCAGATGAGGTCCGTAGAAGTTCACGGCGTTGATCTGGGTCACGCAGGCTGCCAGGTGGCCGAGGAGGCGAGTTCTCACCTCGGTGTCCACGCCTTCACACGTGGACAGGAAACGGGTGACTTCTCCGACACACTCGCTGAACCCGGCTCGGTATTTACCCAGGACCGACGGGTCCGTGTTCACTGCAGCTGGAGGAGAAGAAACAAACACATAAATACACAAGCAGATGAACAGATGGACACTTTAGCCACTGGTTGATTCAAATAATGTGGAGGATGATGTGAGTGATGCAGCTGAGGCCTGTGAAACCAACACCGAGCAGCAAACACACGGCTGTGGGTGGGCAATAAATCTCGCAGAATGTGGGAACATGTTCACCATCTAAAGTTAGACCTCAGGGGGTGATTGCACACATCAACATACACCAGAAATGGCAGCTACATACCAGTCATCTGAAGTCGCTGCAGGTTCCTGAGGTGCTTCACAGTCATCTCCAGGATGTCCGCCTTCTCCAGTTTGGAGTGTCTGGAGCTCTGATAAGGAAAAAAGTGACATGTAGGTTAGAAATGGCTGATTTAATCCATTATTTGAACTCGTGCTGTTTACATCAGTGCATCTCCTTACATCTTTCTTGAGTGCGTCCAGGATGAGCGTCTTCAGTTGACCCAGGCTCTCATTGATGCGCGCGCGTCTGCGCTTCTCCATAATCGGTTTGGAGGACTTGAAAGAGAAAAGAAAGCGAATTTAAGTTGTTTTCAGGATTTCTACCGGATATATCTTTGATTTAAAAGCTTCAGACGTGACCTACCTTCCTGCTCTCTGTCAGGGTCCGGGGTTTCTCCGGCGTGGACTCGCCACTGGCCGGAGTGGCAGCCACCGCCGACGGAGATGTTCTGTCCAGAGTCCCGGCGGGCATCTTCAGGTGAACGACGGGCCGGAGCAGACAAACAGCAGCGAGTCGGTGCAGAGTCCCGCCTTCTCCTGGCAGAGCTCGAACTGATGACAAATGTCAGGAGTGACTTCTGTCCGCTCGCCAGCCTGACGCACAGTGTGCTCCTGTTTCCAGCGCCTCGGCCTCTATTTATAGAGACGCTGCCTGCACGCGAGCGGCTCGTGCGCGGGCGCCCGCCTCGTCCAATGAGCGCGCAGGACGCGGTGCCGGGCTCGTGCGACCGGGAGCTCCTATTGGCTGCCTGTCAGGATGCTGAGCGACTGTTTCACCAGAAGATAACTTTAAACACGTGGAAACTGCGATCCGGAGGCTCGTATGAAGCAACCTGCTGCTGCTGCTGCCTGAGGGAAGAAGGTGCAAATATTTAATCTGTTTTTAAAAATACATTCAGCCTTCATTAAATCTGTCTTTACATTGAGGTGCAGAGGCCTCATTTACAGTCTAACATGCGAGATGTAAGCGCACAGATAAGAAATCTGGACAACAACAAATGAGAAGGAAAAAATGGTAAAACAATAAAATAAACATTAATTAGAGCCTTTAAATTACAACAACAACAACAAAAAACTAAACTAAATAATCAACTGAACAAGAACAGCTGAATGTAAACTTTAATGAAATTAAAAACCTGAGATGTGCTGAGGATACAAATTAGTCCAGCTGTTCACTCTGGTTGCAGCAGCACAGCGAGTAAAACTAGATCTCAGTTCTAAAAAAAAAAACAAAAAACCAACACCTGCAGAGTAATCTGGTTGAGCGTGTGCAGTAAGAGCCCATTAAAAGATAGTGGTGATTATAAAAAACAAGAGGAGGAGGAGTTGCAGATGATGCATGCATGTCTGAAATGTCACCATCATCCAGCACTGATTTAAAAAAAATAAAAAAGTTCCCTCATTAAGCAGCAGAGCACATATTTTGTTCCTATAAAAAATAATAATAATAGTAAAAATAAAATTAAAAAATGGGAACTCGATATTTAAAAAGTCAGCTTCTCATCAAACCAGAATCCCAGATATTTGTGCAACTTTTTCAATATTTGTACCGTTTAGAGGAGCCGTGACCACATCTCTTCTGGGGAATATTATGTGTTCAGTTGTTTGGGTTAAGTCATTTATGCTTACTGGGCATAAAGCAGCATTAAAGGGCTTTTTCAGCAGATTGTACATTATCTGAACTACAGTACAGTGTTGTGTCGTCAGCATAGAGACGTACATTACAGCTGGAAACACATTATAATCTATGTACAGAGGGAACAAAACAGGCCCCAACATTGAGCCTTGTGGGACACCTTTTACAAAATCTCAAAATGAGAATTTGTCCACGAGGTAGCCCTGGAACTAATTAAAAACATTTTTACTAAACAACTATACTATAAAATATCATTTAGGAATTAAATCAAATCAAAAGAAAAAAATCAAAGTTTTGCTAATTTTGTCTTTATTGAAAGTTAAAGATCTAATGTTTGCAATGTTTGTGTAAGAAACTGTCAAATGAAACGACATGAAAACACAGAACTTTTGAAAACAAGCTGCGAATAACCAAAACATTGTGTTTATATTTCACGTCATCAGGTGGGACATTTTGCAGACAACCTAAAGCATCTTTGCTGTCAGATGTTCAGTAAATCAGGTGTTTTTAGTGACTTGTACGGTTGACTATCAGTGTTAACAGGATTCTGTCTGGAAGGTGAAACAAACTCTGATGGATGTGGAGGTTAAATAACAGTGAAATAATGTGCAGATTTTTAACAAACTAAAACTCATTTTGCTCTTTTTAGCAGAACATTTAGATTCTTTTCCCGAGAACTTGTCACTTAATGGCGGCGCACATGGATGCAGCACCCCCTTCAGGAGACAGCGAAAGTGAACGTTTAGTGTCTTGCCTATCCCAGACGTGCATTCCGTAAAACTAAATGTACAGCAAATGACAATAAACCTGATTTGATTTGATCTGATTTGATTTGACTTTTCACCACACCTGTGAGCTGCTGAAAAAGGCCCAGCAGAGACTTCCTGAGGGTGCTCAAGAGAAACGACATCACCCAGAGACTGCTGGTGTGGTTCTACAGGTGCTCCATAGAGAGGATGCTATCATGTGTGGTACACCAGCTCAGAGGAAAGCGCTCCAGAGGGTCATCAACACGGCCCAGAAGAACATTGGCTGCCCTCTCCTCACTCTGGAGGAACTACACGGCCACTGCTGTCTCAAAAAAGCCTAGAACATAATGAAGGACACTTCACACCCTGGTCACTACCTGTTTGAACTCTGGCAGAAGATACAGATCGCTCAAGGACAAGTGGATTCAGAGACAGCTTCTACCCCACAGCAATAACAACACATTTAAAATGTCGTAAGCGCATTAAGGGATCCTGCAATTTAGAGATGGATGTATGTGTGTGTTTGCATGTCTGCAATTACTTATTTATTTAGATTTTTTTATTTAATTACTTTTTTATGGTTTTTATAGTCTTTATTTTTATTTTGACATCAGTGTTGCGCTGTTTGGTTTGGCACTTTTTAATTCCATTGTACTTGTTACGATGACAATAAAGTTTCTATTCTATGTTTGAATAAAGCGGTTTAACATCTGTCTGGAGGAATGACTTTAATGCAAACTCACCGGTTTTTCCTGCAGATTTTTGGGGTGACTCGGAGTTTGAGATGGAGACTCGGTCCTCTGACAGGCTCCTTGGTGAGAAGAAATTCTGCAATGATGCACTCGTTTGTCTTCTACGAACTCTTCGTCTGTCTGTTATCAGAGCAGACAGCAAAACGGAGCCGGTTTTTAAAACCTTTCTGAAGATGGATAAACAATAAAACAAGCTGCAAGGGGTTTGTAATAACAGAACCTGAATTATTGTTTTAAGTAAAGGCATTTCCTTCATAACAGCAGCTGATTTTTAATATATAACTTTAACTGTAAGAGAAAATATTAACTTCAGGGATATTCAGTTGATCATAAGATAAATCCATCCTTTTATTTTCCTTTATTATCCAATAAAAAACTACTTTTTGACTCATGTAGAATATATTTCATGGTTGTTCTATTCAGCCTCTGCAGAGTTTTTTTTATTGAAGACGAGGTTTTTTTTTTCTTAAATTGATGCTGACATAGAAAGAACTGTGAAGAATGTGGTTGCTTTTTTTCTCTCTCATGTACGATCCAGGAAGAAAAGTGAGAGACTGCTTTCTTTTCCTGTCTGATGCTGATTCACAGCAAATAAAGGACCTGTCGTTCATCTTTATGTGGATCGTATTGTGTTCCTATTTACTGTTTTTTCCTCATTTCATAATTAGTTTTCAGGTGTGAACTGTATAAAATACTGAAGACAGGTTTCGATTGTTAAAACCTTCCTCGACTTTCTCAGACAATCTGCATTTTCTGGTTTCTATACTAAAATACTCGTGCAGTGTCTACGTGATGACTCATTCAGATTTCACCGCGCGCTGCTCGTTTCATTTAGAGACATCTCTGTTGGGCTCAGGTTTATCGTCGGCCGCCTCGATCCTCCCTGATGGACTTCAAACAGTCTTTGTGAAGCTCCTAAACCCTCAGAGGTGAAATGACCCCAGAAGCAGGTCAGTGTTCAACATCCACAGCTTCCTCTCTGCGTGACAAGCTTCAAGCACCGCTGGCTTCCTGACCCGAGTCAAACAAGCTCAACGAAACCAAGGCTGGAACTAGAGGACTGTTCTTACTGATAATAGAAAATAAAGATGATGTTTTACTTTTAAACTTTAAGGGGCCTGAAGACTAACTCAAAGACAAAAGCAGAACAAGATAAAGTGAAGGGAAGACGCAGTGACATGCTGTTGCCTCTGTGTTCTCACAAATGAATAGAATCAGCAGCTCTGAAATGAAAACCGGGTTCTGTTTCTATTCAGCTCACCCACTAATCACCTCACACACCTCCACCGCTCTCCTCGAGGTCCTCAGTTAATCTTGTTGCTGGATGCTTTTTGCAAGATGCTGTCTGAATATTCAACTTTTTTTTCTTATTACACTTATATTGTATTTTTTAGTTAGATTTTTTGCTGTTGTTTTTATTGTATTTATTATTTATTAGGCTTTTTCTTTTAAAAAAAATATTTCGTACTAATTTCGTACCTCAAACATGTGAATGTGAGCTGGCATGACAAATAAACCTCCTTGGATCCTTGAATCCGCCTGAGGTTGAGCGTGCAGCAGCGGATGAGGGAAGAGCAACAATAAATTACGTCCTATCAGCGGTGCTTCCAGCCAGCCCGCTGCTCTGCCACAAACAGCCCTTCATTGTGCAGATGGTGATGTAGAGATGAGGTTTATAGCACAACCCTGATCTGTATCAGTGTGGGAACTCTGGGAGGCTGCAGGAAGCACAGAGAGGCTGAGAAAGTTATCAAGGTTATGATGGATGACTACAAGCTCACAGGACCAGACGGATGTGAACGATTCTCAGTTTGGATTATTGATCATATATTGAAACATTTACAAAAAAAAAAGTAAATCTCATGTGACTTTGGCAGAACAATAAAAGCCTTTGTGAACTCATTTCCATCACTGTCTCTACTGTTTACACAGAAAACAAAGCTTTGCTGAAACTGATGCTGATGTTTAGGGTCTGACATCAAGTCAGAAAACTCAAATCAAGTCAGCTTTACTTATATGGTACATTTAAAATAACTGCTTTCCAGTAAAAATAACTATTATCAGCTTTATGAATTAACGCTACAAGTTCAGATATCGGCATTAGGACCTTGTAGTGTTATTACAGGTGTGATTTTATCTGAGTAATTTGCATATTAGGGATTAAAACCCTATAAAAAAATACATAAAATACTACTTAACCTGATTAAAGTACATCTTATCTTGATCTTACAGTGTTATTAATGATGAAGAACTAATTTAAAAATGTAGCTAAGAAATAATAAACCATAATTATTGAACTAATTTAAATAATAATAAGGCTACAGCATTAGTGATTAATTAACTTGATGAAACATGAAATTGTTTTTAAAAAATTTCAGAAAGCAGATTCGACCGATTATTTTTAAATCTTTATTGAAATACAGTGAGTTTAAGATGTCATAAAAAAAAAGAAAAAAGTTTAGATTTCCACAGTTTCTAAAGTAAAACAGTCTCATGACCACTGTGAAGGATTTGATGGTTTCTTAAAATAAAGGAGGCGACTAACTGCATCTCATGACACCAGAAAACCTGCACGGACTGAAATATCTGAAGTTTTCTGGTTGTTATAACCAAAGAATTCCCCCCAGTTTCCTCAAATGGTGATAAAAGTAGATGAAAACACTTTCATTTTAAAATCCTAAAAGCCTTTAATCAGTGAATTTGACGTTGAGGAAGCTGCAAGAACTGACGCCTGCTTGATTATCAGTCTTATCGATTTGTTTTACTGGAGGTTTCTGTTTGTAGGGAAGAAAACCACAGACCAACAGCATCATCTAAAGCCAGAGGATATTAATTCTGTCCTGTAGGTTTATGTAAGTGGTGAAATGAAGGCAGCCGGACGAGAAGACGTGAAACACAAAACTAAAGCGATCCAGTTGCCTTTGTTTGTCGATGTACCTGCAGGATTGAGAAACTTCACAGACATCCAGGAAGTTTAAAGTCCCAGCTGGATATACGTCTGGTAACTACCCTGCACTGATTTTCAGCTGCTGTTATTACAAACCAAGCTTACTCAATATTTATTCTTTACTCTAACATTTATTGTTTATTGTTGCACCAACCCACCAGAACAAATTCCTCGTATTGTGTAAACTATACCAGGCAATAAATCTGTTTCTGATTCTGATTTCAGCATGCACTAACAGTGAGCTGAGTGCTTTCACATCATTAGCATAAAGTCATTTTATTGTAGATGAGATCAGGTTTTCTTTCTCCTGGATATTAACGGACTAAACACTGTTTCTCAGCTCATGTAGGGGGTAAAAAACTAAATAAAATGAACTAAATCTCAAGTAAGAATGGCTAAAATGTGACAAGTTTCTACACTTTTCTGAACATTTTTCCAGCCGCCTCACTCTCCATCTTCACCTGGTCCGACGGCAGCTTCCTCCTCCAGCCGGCCGCCACGGCAACCGCGCGGGCAGTGAAATGACCATCCTCATCATCAAATACTGCAAAGATTCCCTTTCAACTGCTGGTATGAAAACATCTCGGGCCAGGAGGGGAGGGCGCAGACAGAAGGGATCACTTAAACATCTCGTCCAGAGCTCCACTCGCTCTCCGGCCCTCCTTCTGCCTTTGAATTCCCCCTTAAAGAGGGAAGGGGGGCCCTTCCCTTAGCAACTCCCAGCCCCCGGCTCTGCCCGCCTTTTGTCCCCCTCCCCAACAGCAGTTTCTGCTCCAGAAGCCTTAGACAAGGCCTCCATTAATTGCGGGCCTGTGTGGAATACACGTGGGACAATGGGCCCAACAGAGTGTCCGGCCCCCAGACAAGGCTGGAAACAAGTGGTACAGGAATCCGGCAGAATAGACTCGTCCTGGCTGATGTCACTGAATACATTTACCTACCTCAGAGCGCATTCACTCCGCGCTTTGTTTTATTTGGACAAAAAAAAGAAGGGGTAGGGGGGGAGGTAGCCGTATCAATGGAGAAGAGGAGCTGGGAGGTGGGGAGGGGGGGGCTCCTGGATGGGAAATAACTGGTCGTCATGGTGATGTACTGAATCAAAAATATGGTCGAATTTAGCAGAGGCAGAGATGTAAAAAGGCTAGAGGGCATTAGATTAAACCCTGCGTGAGATAAGAGAAGGCTGAAAACAGAGGTTTAGTTTTTTTAGCGCATTCAGGCCTGTTTATACGGCAATAAAGGGCGGATAAAGGAGCGGGAGATTAGGAGACTCATCTGGGCTCATGTTTGTCAACAACAACCTGAGCGGTTTCAAGTCAGCTTATTCCAAGTCAGTACACCGGCCTCGGAGGGGATGCTTAGCGATGGCAAGTGAAGCTGCGCAGGAAAAAGGGGGACCATAGCAACTGGTATTCCAGCATAACAACCTGCCATCTGTCACCTAACCTAGTGGGTTCCTTCATGAAAAAGCCAGCATTTAGATCTTCAACTTGGAGGCAAAGGCAATGAGACTGAAGTCTTATTGAACTCTGGGTCTCCCCCTTTGAAAAGGGAACCCAGTCATCGCCTTATCCCTCATCAAATTGAAAAACGCTTTTAGAGATTCTAAGAGAGGCCTCACATTTAATTTTTAAAACCCAGACATGAAAGTGTTCGCTAAACCACATTCAGCAGTGGAAACTCTTTAAAGCACTAGTTAGCATGTAGATTATATGCATTTCAGTGCATTGTCAAAGTATCTAAGTGTATTTACATGTTAATATGTTCAGGGATACTATCGTCTTGAAAAGGTGTTGGGGGTAGGTTGGTGAACTGTGTATTTTCTGCCCGTGCACCATGGGAATGTGATTTCTTTGTGCCATCGGTGTTCAAACACATTCCTGTAAGGCCATGGATATTATGAGCATTTATTCCCGGCAGCAAAACAACCTATGAACCTGCTGATCCTGGCACCCAAAAGAACGTAAATATAGCGTAAAGTTAACTTAGCCGTAGAGGTTAAATTAGATCTTTTATATGGGCAGCGAGTCGAAAGCTTCCCTCCAGAAGAGCTGCTGCCCGTCCATGTGGAGCTTATCCTCATCCAAGCTGAGTCCATATCCACGAGTGTGTTTGTGTTGGGATTTATGAATGTGAAGATGCCCCATTCTTGCCACTCAAGATGACTCACAAGACCAGCGTTTTGGCCACTTATGCAGTGAAAGCAGCCTGGGGGATGCCCTTTCAGCACTCGAGGACCTCTGGCTGAGTCCCCTTCACATGGCAGATCAGCCTCACTTGGGAAAAAGTCCCCGGTCTTTACAGACGGCGCTGTCCTGAGGGATGGCGCGCTCCTTGTCCCAGGGCCTCCCTTCTTCACCTGCCGGCTTAGCGCTCATCACTTATGCACATAATCCCTGGTTAGTGCATGTGATCCACCAGCCTGGGCCCAGGCCCCTGGCCCCCGAGCCTCCCCTGCTCACATGCTTGCTGGGTGGCTCCTGGGTGGCCATGGCAACTCTCATCTTCTCATGACAGTTAGGCTTCAGTCATGGCTCTAAGTCCCTCTTCAGTCACAGTGCGTCTTTTTCTGTCCACTGTTTTCCGTCTGCTAAAGCCCTCCGCTGTTTGTGTGTTGCTCCGTCTATGGCTCTCTGTCTCGCCTTTCTCCCATCCTGGCTGTTCCCAGGCTTTGGCTCAGCTGAGCCTGAGAAACCGGCCATAACTCAGCAACAGCGTGGCACCTTCAGGGGCCACAAAAGTGCCTTTGGGTGCCATTCTAGTCCAAATTTAAAGACTGGATTCACCATCAGCGCAAATGAAGGCCTGACCTCATTTTATTGTCAGTCTGATCTGTAAACTGAGATTGTAAGATACACTTGTGCACTTCTTTTCAGCGCAGTCACTGCAGGCTTCTGAGTGCAGATCATCTTACCGCGGTGCAACCCCGCAGCCTCGACCATTAGTTTGTTTAAAGCGCTGAATATCACTGTGGGCCCTCGGGGACAGCGATAGAGGCGATCCGGCAATGTTGTGTGGCCCCACACTAACAAGTGTCACAGTGATCCGAACCGGTCCTCCCCCTGTGTGAACGCCATGTGAGAGGCGGCTCCATCCATGCCCCTGCCACCTCCGCACAAGGCCCTCCATTGACTTCTAACCTGATGAGGGACCACGGGAGACAAAGAGCCGCTGGGCGGTGCCCGTCCCTCCGACAAGCCTGTGAACAAACGTTAACACGGCTGCAACTGTCCACCCCCTGAATCACTGAATTTATTGACCAACCACAGAGCCCATTCAGGCCGGGAAGCGCTGATAAAGGAAGGGGGACATGGGATGCCACGGCGGCCCAGGGAAGAAGCCCATGCTGAGGGGACAGGAGGGAGGAGAAGGGCTTTGTGACCGTCTGGTGGGTCACAGACCTTTTACCAGACGTGGTTGCCTTTGTGTCATCTGTAAAATGAGGCTGGCCGTAAGTGAGCATCAGGTTGGCCTTGTGTCCCGACTATTAATCAAGACGAGGGCCTTCTGACTGTCTGACCACCTTCAGTCTTCTGTGGACTAAGGAGATGCAAAAATGTGTGCGACGCCAAAAAGAGCAACTTGTGTTGGAGGAAAGTGTGTCAGAGTGGCCGTTAGGAGACAAAACACCCGAACCGAGCCTGCAAAGAACCCGTAAACAGACTGAGCGCACAGGCCTAAAGCTTGAAAGTACACAAGCCAGACAAAAAAACGTATGGGTAAAAAGAGAAAGGAGAAAAAGTCTCAAAATGCTTGAAATAGCACACGTCTGAGCGCAAGCTTGAGAAAATCTTTGTGAGTGAGAAGCTAGCTGTGAGGAAGAAAGACTGTGTGTTTTAGCTTCTTTATGTCTCTCCACCACTCTCCATCTGTTCCCCTACTGATACAAAAGGAATACAGCAGAGTACACAAAAACCCATATTGCTTTGTGGAGAGGCAACACTATCCACGAAACTACATCGCAAACACCGAGCGAAAGCAGGACATCCCGGCTCTGTACACAAACGTGTTTACCGAAAAGATGATCAACGCAAGTCACAGAGACACACATGAATTCATGATGCCTCCTCATCCTCATCATGAATATTCCCAAAAAGGCTCTTCCCTGATCTGTGGGAGATTCTTTTCTCTTTGGTACAAGCGAGGACCCCCTTCCCTTATTCACAGTCCCCCCTAAATCCACCCATTCACTGCCTATAGGCCCTGATCTCCACATGAAATGATACCCCTCTTTCTCCTCCACTCTCGCGCCTTTAAGCGCCCATATGCCAGGCAGCGAGGAGGCTGGGAAAGCCCATAATTGATCAGTAAGTCTTGGCTGAAAAAGTGTGACCAGGGTCAGCCCCCCACGAAGCACGCAAGAGTGGCTTAATACACAGATTTATTGGGAAACGTGATGGAAGTTCTGCAGAGCAAACACCGGGATATCTGTAGACGCACTGAAACATGTTGTTGTTTTTCTCACATTGTAGAAACAAGAAAGTGAATTAACAGTTAAAAACATCGTTATAATTAGCAGTAATACACGATTCATATTTTAATTTTGTCAAACTGACTATAAAAAAATGTACACAACAGCAATAGACAAAGTTACGCAAAAATATCTAAAAAATCTGACGTTAAAAAATCAACTGTTATAAAATCTTCACAGCAGCAAGTGTCTCAGTGATTCGTTTAAAGGCATTAATTCATTAATCAAAACATCTGTTACGCCTCATTCAGGTTAAATGGTTGAATTAATGCAAAGTTTTAGCTCATAAACACAGTCATGATTTGAGAAACAGAGCACAAACTACCTCCGATGCATTCGAGGGACGATGAAGTGGTTCATTCTGACGCTCTTCACTTTCACACAGTTTTTGTTTGTTTTAAAGGGACGCAGTCATTTCTGCTTTTTTCTCTTCCACGGGAAGAATTTCAACCAAAGCAACTCTAAAAAAAAAAAAAAAGAAAAAAGAAACGCAGCAGTGGAGTGTTTTAGTACCGGTTGGCGTATTCACAAACTTGACAACAAGATTATCTGGTTTGTTTTTCACAGGAACCGATTATATAGCAGCAGCTGATGGAGTTGAATAAACGGATGGTGTAGCTGCGTGACGAACGAGACCGACGAGAAAATTCACCTCATCGGATTCAGATATACTTCAAACAGTGGAAACACTAATCTGACATTTGCACAGTGTCTGGTTCAGTAGCTGCATTTTGTATGTCAGCGGTCACAAACAGGTAAAGATGTTTTTAGAAGCTTGATACCATCCTCATGTCTGCAGGAGCTACAAGCAGCACATCTTATCTGAGGCTGGTATCAAGCTGAACACTAGAGTGCGTTTCATCCCCACACGACCGCACTATACACAGTCCAAATATATTCATACCCTTCCATTAAAAAAAAAGACAAAATCCACAACAGTCACTCAAATAACTAGAAACTGAAAAAAGTAATAATAAATTAAAATTTGCAAAATCATAATTTGGTGAAATAAGATGTTGCTTTCGAAAATGTGATTGAAAAAAATATTTAATAAAAAAAAAAAACAAAGCAATCTTTATTATTACTTTTGTCAACTTATTTCAGCTGTTGTTTTCCTTCTTTAATGGGAGGGTCTGAATAAATCTGAGGACGACAGTAGGAGGGATGTTTCCTTCCCTGATCGGAGTCATTTAATATCTAGTGTTCTCCTTGATAACACACATTTTAAGTAGATTAAAGCTATTAAAGTCAATCCAGTGTCTACACTCGACAACTCAGCAACGCATTAAGAACAAACAAAGAGTTCATTTGCAAAAACAGATGACTCCACTTTTCTAGATTTTCAGAAAACTTGTTTTTTTTGTTGTTTGCTTGAGATAATATCAATCAAACTGAAGCTGAGTGGATTTGACTCAGTAGAAATGACAACAGCAGAGATAACTTAAGTTTGACTGATGTCTCAGGTAGACGATGGAAAAGCTCTGAAGGTTTGTGAAGATGGAGTTCTCTGTTTTTGCAAATGAACTCTTCACATACTGCCTTTCTGCATCGAGCTGTTCCTTTACATCATGTAGGTGGTCGTGAACCTTGTTGTAAACCTACAGAAGGACTGAAATTAGATGGAAACAGAGATGATGAAAACCTGGATTCTCTACACAGATGTAAATAATGATTGTGCACCAGGTGGATCCTCGTACTGCTCGTAGCAGCCCGAGGAGGCGGCACATCGGACTACAGGCGGGTCAGCATCGACAGGCAGAGATTATTTAGCTGCCAAAGGGCCCCATGACAGAGACTTCTATCAATGTCCTCCAACCAGAGCTCAAATCTGTGCTGCAGCAGCTGATGTTCACAAAGGAATGGATTTGGATTTGTGTCTTGCTGATCTCAATCTGTCACATCAGGACATCCCAACTATAAAGCATGACCAAAAAAAAAAAAGATCAAACAGTGTGTCGAATGCAGGATCCTAAAAACATCCAGTGTGTGGCGTTCGATCCAGCGTGCTTTACTAACCATTCTGTATGAGATGTGAAACGCTGGACTTGTCTAGAATCTGATCCTGATCATGAGGCGATGACTAGTTTTATTTTACCTTTGCATGGAGCCAGGCTAGCCGGTTCCCTCTTTGTCCAGCGAGTCCTGGTGCTGAGTTAAATCAACCAATTTTAGCATCTAACTTTCAACGATAACTGCATGTTCCACAGCGCTAAGCTACACCTTCAACAATCCTGTGGCTCAAGTTTCAGCAGCGTGACCAAACAGTACGGCTAAAATCCAACTGCAGGGAGTGTTGATGAAGCGAATCAAAAATGGAAGATTGAAAAGTTCACAGTGTCAGTCGATCGGTACAGTAGGAGGCCTCCTCGCTACGAAGGCTGGCCAGCAGGAATCAGCATCACCAGTCACTTCAGATTCTAAGTCAGGCTCACTGGGAGCTCCAGGTTCAGTCTGTGCTGGGTTTCGGTCAGCAGTCATGTGAGGGTCAGGGAGGCGGGACTCGTGCCGTAGGTGATGGTGGAGGGTTTGGGAGGCCAGTCGGCGTCCTCCAGCAGCTCCAGAGCCAGATGCTTGTACTGCACCCTGGGCGGCTTGTTCTTCCGACAGAACAGCCAGAGGAGGAAGGGCCTGCCCCAGCGGTCGATGGACGGCTGGGAAGAGCAGGAAAGTAAAAAAGAAAGAACTAGTCAGCGAGTTGTGGTGTAGGTTTATATCCCCTCGATAAACGCATAGACTGATGTCCCTCTGTTATCATTATCATCACTATTATTATTTGTTTTTAGTTATTTATTAGCCGGTTTATTTATTGATTAGAGTTCTAACCTTTTATCATATTTTAATATTTTATCACCAGCTCACTTTTAATGCTCGGTTGCTGCTGTTGTTGTCGTTACTGTTGTCTTTTATCTGTTATATGTTATCTGTACCTGTGAGCTGAGCTTGAGATACCCGAATTTCCCCTAGGGATGAATAACATATCTATCCATCTATTCATTCATCATCCATCCATCCATCCTTCCATCCATCCATCCATCTTTTGTTTAACTTTCTGAAACCCGCCAGTTTGAAACGCACGTCATCTTGAAAAATCCCTAAAATTACACCATTTGACAAGAAACTCTAAAACTAGAACGAATCATCGGAGTTTTAACTCTGCGATGGTCCCTGGGCGTGTCGGGCGAGAAAATGAACCCAATCTAACTTTAATCAAAACCACCATAAATGATGTCTCATTTTAAAAAATGCCAAAAATAAACAGTTTGCATTAACTAGATTCTGTTAAAAATAAATAATAATAATAATTACGCGCTCCGTCCGTGCAGCCCTGAAGCCGTTAATGACTTGGCTGTGATTAACGTGAGCCGCAGATTGTGTTTAAACCACCAGAGAGGAGACAAGTATGGAAACAAATAATAATAAAAAAATCTGTAGTGTTTTGAGTATTATTATCACCTGTAGGCACTTGGAAAAATGTTGTACATTTCTTTTTTTCCCCCCAATATTTGCCAAAATAAATAAGTAAACAAATTCAATTTTTCTTCTTTTTTTGGATGATTTTTGATATTAAAATGGTAAATAACATGTCTGCGTTCTCTCTACTTCTAGCCACTGTTTTCATAGAGGTGCAGGACTTTTATATCGCAGTGAAAAATTATTTTAAAAAAACGTGACAGCAACAGACAGTTAAATGAATTCATAAATAATATTAATATTAACGTGAGAAAATTAATAATACATTTTGTACCTCTAATGATTGGTTTGTTGTTGTTGCATTTGATATACTAATATTTTACACACCGAGCACATAAACATATAAAATACTAGATTACATACAGCACATCCACGTGCCACTAATAAAAACTGGAACACAACATTTTGTAGTTAAACAACATATTGCACAGCTTGTAACTGCTATTCTTAAATCATCTTGTGCATTTTAACCATGAGAAGATTATTGGTATGTTGACTTTTCCTAAGCCTTTTATAGATTATGTGATATATGTACATGCACATTTTGTACAGTTAGTTTATTTATTTGTATTTTTTAATAGCATTTGACTTTAGCCCTTTCTTGTTGTGATTTAGTGTTTTTCTTTTTTGCTGCTGTTTTGCAATAATTTCCCAGGTCTGGGATAAATGAAGTATTTCTATTCTATTCTATGTGCAGCAAATTTCTACACCACTGAGGTGTGTTGACGGAAAAAAGCAAAGTGAAAATGATTAGCGGATTCATGAAATAAACAATCATCGAAAAAAAATGAAAAGATGCACTGAAAGGTGACGTGATGAACAACAGATGTGTTTATATTTCAATGTCTGTGATATTGACAGATTAGGACACAGAGGAAGAGATGCGAAGAAGCAGGAGGATCGGAGTTAAGGAAACTCTCTAGACAGCGTGACCAGACAAAACACATCAGAGTGAAAAGCTTCCCAACCTGCGGCGTGTCGGCTGAGGAGGCCTCTGCGGGGCGACTCGGCCCCTCATTGCCTCTGAAAACTAGCCTCCACAAGATGATGTCAAGGATCAAAATCTATGAGAGATTTCAGCTTGAGAATCAGTCGATCATTGCAGATTGAGTTGGCAGCCACAGAAGCACACAAAAGGCAGAAACAGCTCCAACGTAAGATTTAAAAGAAATAAAAATAAACATGATTCATTGATTTCATGAATTAGAATGCGAGGTGCCACCGAGCGCCGATTCAGGCAAAATCAAAGCATGAAAATCACAAGTGAAAAGAAGGAGATCAGTCGCAGAGAGGTGTTTCTAAAGCGTACCTCCAGCAGGAAAGACACGGCCGTGTTCACCAAGATGATGACGACCAGAGTGACGCGCCAGTCAGAAGGAACGCACACGATCTGAGGGGAGAAGCAGGAACAGCAACGAATGCAACACGTATTTACACTTTCTCACAGAGCTCTGATGTTCAAAACTAAAACCTGGGCCTGAAATATATCAACTGAAGGCCAGAGAATGTGAGAAAATAAAAGTTCACCTCCAGGAAGTTGTCGATGGCGGGAAACGGATGCAGCATGATGAGGAGGAGAAAGAAATACAGGACCGCGCAGTACAGCATGAACGGCCCTGAGGACGTAAGAACACAGACGCTTAGGGAGTTATTTACACTTTATGAGACGAGATTAGTGGCAGAAGAGATCGCGACTGCAGAAATCTGTGAGAAAAGTAACAGATGCATTCGGGAAAATTATAAAAAATCACACTAATTGTTGAAATCCGCAGAAATTGTCCCATTTACTTTATTTTTTCAAAACGTATGCCTTTGAATTTTTACGACCCGGTTCTTTAACAGCACAGATAAATTGTTCTTGTAGTTTAATCGTTGCAGCTGGACCTGCTTGAGTTCCTTGAAGACGTTCCACCTCTCATCCAAGAGGCTTCATCATCCATCCTTAAGGATATCAGTATCTGGAACTTCCAACTAGTCAGTCAGACCTGATGAAGTCTTTTGGATGAGAGGTGGAACGTCTTCACGGAACTCAAACAAGTCCAATTGCTACGATTAATCTACCAGAATAACCACGACCTGGATGACTGAGGATCTTCACAGACAGCACAGCTCAGTCTTACAGTTTTTGTAGCTCGGCTGTCTGAAGGGCTTCCCCTTGGAGAAGATGACGGCCACAGCCAAATACTGGAAGGACGAGACGTAGAAGAGCGTGGTGTTCTCGTAGTTCTTGATGTTCTTATGGTCGACGTGCATTGTCTCGTTGACGCTGTACGAGTGGTTGGAGGTGGAAATGTTGCAGGCGCTGCAGGAGGAGAGGAAAAGGCAGAAAATCAATGTGAATGTCTCTTCTTGTAAGAATCTACAAAAGAAGTGAGCACAGCACTCTGGTGTCAGAGGGTTCAAAACTGAATCACTTTACAGTAATTGTATTTAACTTGATATAAACTTAAAAATTAACAGTTTAGACTCAATGTTTAGAATACAGAACCCACAGCAGGGGATTTATGTAAAAAAAAAACCTTTCATTACTGTGATTCAGATCTTTTTCTTTTTTTTTCAACGTGTCCAGCTTGATTTTCGATGACAGAATCGATCCATGAACAGTTTTGTACACATTTGTAGAGACGTTCTGACATTTTTTTGAAGGGGTTTTGTTGCTCTTTGTTATTATTATATATATAATTTGGTAAACTGGATTCCAGTCAGGCAACATACTAGGTCAGGTCATAGCTTTTACTTTTCTTGCTTTAGATACTCTTGTGTGATTTCATACTGGAGTCATTCGTTCAATCTATACATAGAATCTCCCCGACAACCTTTCTACTCCTGCAGCCACACATCATCACTCTCCAACCTCTGTGCATTCAGTGTGGTGTACCTGGCCACATGGAGGACCCCATCTAAACAAACGGACCTCATCCGATCAAAGAATGTGCTTCCAATATTCAACAAGATGTTCTTTAGCAAAGTCTCCTCTTGCAGTTTTGTGCTGAAGAGTAACTTAACAGAAAGTCAGACTTCCATTCATAACACTTGTACTGATTCTAAACTCACCTGTCAGCATTCAGCTTCACAGGCTGTTTGAGTCACCATGAAATTCAGAAGTTAAAAGTGCCCAAAGGTCCAGAGGGACTACAGACCAGTTCAGAACAACCACAGTTTCCCAAACAGTCTTTGCGGAACACGTCTTTACCAATCAGTGATTTAATGATGCTTCATTCGTTAAAGCAGATCTCTAACGTGGCCAAAACCAGAACCAAAACTTACTCCGACTGAGGCGTCCACTTCTCGTACCAGCTCTGCTGCTGCACCAGGAGGAAAGCCAGCACCTGGAAGACCAGGCAGGTGAGGATCTGGGTCAGAACCGAAAAGAGCAGCGGGCCGGAGATCAGGCTGGACGGCGGGCGACGCAACACCAGCTCCTTCCACGCTGGGTTCAGACTCACTGGAGACAGAAACAAGAAGAGAAACTGTGAATGTTCTTCTGTTTACTGGATGTTAAATACTTAAACTAAAAACTGACTGAAAGCACATTTTGTTGCTGCTCACTTGTAAAGACGTTGATGAGGATGATGGCGATGTCGATAAAGAGGAACTGGAAGTCTCCCAGATTGCTGAGAACCTACAACATCAGAAACACCAGTCACAGCAGCAGCAGCACATCAATGGATCCAGAACATCTAGAACATCTACTGACGATAATGTCAATTTGTCTGTCGTGCTACAGTTTAGTCGGAACATCTTCATCCCTCTCAGACATGTGCTCCTCTCTGGTAGTCTGACAGGATGTAAACACGTCTGAATGAGCACTTTGCTCACTTTTCTGTTAAAACCACAACTACATCAGACCCAGTAACGTTAACGTATCACAGTCACACAGGCACAAACAAACGAGACACTCTGAATTATGTGAGAAGATTCGGTGAAGACTTTTTCCACATTTCAGCTCCGGCACTGGTCCGAAAACATCACAAAGACACGACCACAAAACGCCTTTAAATCGACTTTCTTCTACAAATTCACATCTATTAAAACCTGAGTTTCTATAAAACTTTGCTACGATGACGATAACGGGTCAGATAAATGAGAATCATGGAAGAAATCTGGGTTTTTAATTCATGTTAACGGGAGCTGAAGTTCAGTGTGTTGCTTCCAGCTGTTTGGAACTTTACTACACATCAACAGCAGTGATGAGGACCAACCGCAGTGACCTCATTAATTACTTATAAATGATCCTAAATATGGGGACAGAAGCAACAGAATTTATCATAAATAAGCGAGGCAGTGAGTTCTGTGCAGTTTGACGAACTGTTATTAGCTTGTCTTCTGTTTATCTATGCATCATTATAAACTATACAGCACTTGTATGATGAATATCGTGCATGTATCCTCATGTCTGCTTTACTGATTTGCTTCCACTCACACATCTTCTCAAACACACAACTTTTGACATCAGCGCTGCCCTTAAACGTCCTGCATCAAGTCTGAAAACCAGGAAAAAATGTCCCCAAGCCACTGAATGTGCCGTACATATTCCTACTCAAATGTTTTCCCCCATTTTAATCATTCTGATTCTGCTTTTCTCTAGCAGGTGACAAGAAGAACATGGAAGGCGACATGAGGAAGAGGAGCGGCGTCATATTCACCGAGTAGAGCAGCGTGACACTGAGGTACTGGATGATGCTGTAGAGCGCCATGAACTTGAACACGCAGAACGACGTTATGAGGGCGGCTCGGCCCTCCCTTCAGAAAGAAGACAAATGGAGTTAAAGCTCAGTGTTTCCTGCTAATAAATCCTAGAGGTTCAGGTATTGACAGTGAGCTGACTGTAGTTTAGAGCCCTGCTGACTGCTGTGGAGATTAAATCCATCAAAGGACAGAAAGCTGTGAAACAACTTCCCTGTCTTGATTTCCTCTACCTGATGAGGTTGGGGACGCAGGAGATGTTCGAGGTGGACGAGGTGAAGGGTGAAGCCACCGAGGCCTCCAGCTCAGACAGAGAAATCCCGCTGTGAGCTCTCTTCAGGGCCTGAGAGAGGAAACGAGGACTTAATTAAAACAGCTCGCTTTGCTTTTACAGCGTTCCTCCAACTCAGAGGAGGAATGTTCTGTCTGAAAGTTCTTCAGCTCTGCTTCAGTCAGTATGTTGTTTGTTTGATGCTTCAATTCAGGACAAAATTGTACTTTTCAAACTTGCAAAAAACACACAGACGTAAATAAAATCAGGATTAAAAAGCACAAACAGCATATTTCAACTCTACCTGCAGGTCAGCGCATCCATTCATCTGAATGACGCTTAAAGTCCATCTCTACTCACTGATGAAACATCTGAACCCTGTGAGGTGTCACTACATCGAAAGAATGAACCAAGTATTTCTTAAAATCAAGATATTTCATCAAATTCACTTTATTCTACATGTAATATTTATGTATTTTATTTTATTTTATTGAATGGTTTTCTGAATGTTTTTTAGGAATATTTTATCTTGATAGTCGTACATGTTTTGGTTTTTTTGTTTGTTTTTTATATATTTTATTATGTATTATTTATTAACTATGCATTTAAGGATGCCACTTTTAATGTTGTTGTTCTTATATAAAAACAATAAAGACATTCTGATTCTGATTATTTTTTATAAAACGCCAAAAGCAAACCACTTGCATTAGACTCTTTAAAAAAAATACATTAAAAAAACAAGAAAATGGCCGTTCCTTGGTACCAACCAAAGACTATTTATGATAAACGTGCAGCACGTTTTAACACCGCTGAAGACAAACTTGGTGCTTTTACACAATCTACATATAAAATACTAAATAAATGATCATTTCATTAATTGCAGTAATAACTGATAGCTATTCACAGCTCATCCTCGCCTCCTCGTCCAGTCGGTTTTTCCTCCCTCCTAATCTACATCTCAATAAAAAATAAAACTTTTAAGCGCTTGTTTTGACAAAGCTGGCTGCTTCTGAAATGTGTGCAGTAGAGACACGGGAGTTAAAACGGGTCAGCTGGAGTGACGGAGGGGGTGATGGTGGGATTAGCTCAGCTAGAGGCGACTGACTGCGGCATCATCCATCAGCCTAAAACTCATTATTACCACTGAAACACGAGTATTTTTAGGTGTGGCTCCTACTTTCTTGATCACAGTGTTCAGTCAGATATTAGCCTGTAAACCGGTTCACAAACGTGGGATCAGATTGGTGAGACCCCCACTTCCTCGGACCGTTTCATTATCTGCTTATTGTCATGCTTACAGGGCAGCCATGAAAAACAGAGTACCTACTCTCACTGGGGCTTTTCCCTGTAAAAATAAAGCTAATGAATCTGTGCAATATTTCAGACAATGCTGCTAAGTACTTAAGGTGCAATATTTCCTATACACATATATATAATTATAGTTTACAGTACTTATTAACAAGTCACTGCCTCACAAGTTTCAGTTCTGTGTTTTTGTGCAATGACAACAAAGAAAGTCTAAGTCAGGAAAAGTCATTTTTATATCTGTTGGCCAACAATAAGCCAATTTCCACTGACAGAATCATTTTAATAGAAAGAAAGTGTGCTTGAGAAGCCATCAAAGACAGGCAAATAAAGAGAACAATAACCCATCACAATCTAGCCCATACTTACTCCACAGTCATTCGCACCGTCGCCACACATCCCGACGGTGTAGCTGGAGGATAAACAGAACGGATCAGAGCTGTGTTTACACATCAGAGACTCTATAAATGATCAGAACTGAAGCCACAAAACAAACAGCTCTCACTCCATGCCCTGCAGGACCTCCACCAGCTGAGTCTTCTGGTCCGGAGCCATTCGAGCAAACACAGTGGCTTTCAGAGCGAGCTGCAGCGCCCCCATGTGGAGAGACAGAGAAGTACAACAACAGTAAACACCGAGCCGGGAGTCCAGCAACTACATTTATCTGTCTGTAAATTAGCCTCTGGTTACGTGGATGTGTCCAAACATGAGCCTGTACCTTCTGGACCAGCTGAGGAAAGTGCTCCGTGATCACAGCGAAGGCTCTTCCACTCACAGCGAAGTGATAACCTTGTTGAGAAATTCGATCTTCAAACATTCCTTCCTCCAGGTTGATCTCCACGGTCTGAGGATGAGAGCAGAACATTGACAAACACCACCAACCCTGGCTGATGTAGACATCTTCTTGCTCTTATCTGATTGACTCCTGCAGTCACTGATGAATGTCTACGTAAAGCTCCGTCCGTTTCATGAACCTCCTCTCGTCTGGAGTCGGGTCGCGGTGGCATCGGCCTAAGCGGGGAATTCCTGCCATACAAGATATGTGATCCCACCGGTTCCTACGTGTTATATAGCTGCTAAAACCTCCATCTGAAGGCTTCCTGAACAGAGAGCAGTGACTCTACACCGAGCTCCATCTGGACATCCAGACTCCTCACCTCTACCCCTGAGGCCAAGTCCAGACAAACTAGGGAGGAGGCATCTGAGTCAGTAACCAGAGCTTCTGACCACAGGTAGAGGCTGAAGAATGCTCGACCAACAGCTCGCTCTTCGTCTAAACAGCCCATTACAACACCTGCGTTACTGCTGATGCTGCACCAATGTGCCCGTCCATCTCGTGCTACGCTATCGCTTCAAACTGTTCTTCTGTTTTATGTGAACTTGAGGCACAAATAATTGCAAAGAGACGCCTGAACATGCAGGTCTCAGAGTAATTCAATTCATCTTCACCAGCTTCAACCAGTCACAGCCCTGGTACTCGTAGTTCAGATTATACGCTGTGTCTAGACTTTCCCAAACCAACATTTTTTGGTCCGTTTTATCCATCCTTACCTGGTTGTCTTTGGCACTCTGAGCAGGCTCCTCGGTGTAATGCCACGTGATGCTGGCAGGGTGGAAGTCTTTGGGAGGCTGAGCGTCCGCGATGATGACCTTCTCGTGCGGACGAACCATCCCACAGTCCCGAGCCACCGATATTGCCGTCAGCATGTTGTCGCCTGACGGACGACGGGAAGGACAACACATAAAGTCACGATTTCACTCAGCGGCAGGAGAACGAACTCGGTGAGCAGCGTTACCTGTGACCATCAGGGTGCGGATGTCGGCCTTCCGTAAGTCACACAGAACGCCTGCGGTCTCCTCTTTGATTTTGTTCTGCATGATGATCAGGCCGAGGAACTCCATGTTGGTCTCCAGCACGTCCCTGAAAGACACAAATCACACACGTTTAGGAGAATCAGTGAACGGGTTAAATAATCATGAGCGTAACTTTAATATTATCAGAGATCATAACTCTGTGATGTTCGCTGCGTCACTTAAACTGCGTCGTCTGCTTTAAGTGCTACGAGTTTTACAGCAAACTTCCAGAAGCGTGTTGCTTTTGTTGGAGCTGTCCGGTGAGCCTGTGAATCAGGCCAGATGTCCGACTGATATCAATACCGCGGACTTCAGCTCATCACATCTTCCTGCTGCACTGTGACACGTTGAAGGTTCAGTGTTTCTCCCTGCCTGTTATTTTGGAAGCACAGCGGTGAGACTAAAAACTTGTGGGAAAACTTTTTAGATAACAAGAACATTTTCTGGTCTGCTGTGAACATTTGGACCTTACGTCATCTGAGCCGTTAGTCCAGTTACCCACGCCAACAAGTCTAGCACACGTAAGAACAGGGAGCGTGAGGAACATGAGCAGAAGCTGGTTTTGAACAAGGCTGCAGTGTTTTAGTGGGAGCAGCTGCGTGAACTGTGACGGGGTTATCCGTGGACCTACCTGCTGAGGTTCTGGACTTTGTGCCAGGAGAGTTTGGACTCCAGCTGCCGGTGTGCCAGGGCGATGACCCTGAAGCCCTGCCGGGTGTAGGTCTCCAGAGTTTCTGTAAAACTCTGCGGGACTGAAGGGAGGACAGAACAGGAGGAAATAAAGGGGTTGTAGTCAAAGATTCCTACTGTCAGTTCATTAATAAATTCTCATTGAGATGGTAATTAAACCTCTGAAGCCCTGGCATTATTATTATTTATTTATTTATTTATTAAAATATATTTTTATTTTCTTAATATATATAATAGAAAGAATTTTTTATTATTCCTTATTATAATGTTGCTTTAAAAGCCAAGGAAATATGTGCATATTTGCGACATTATTAAAAAAAAATAAATGAATAAAATAAATAATGAAAATAAAACTGGAAAAAAAACAATAAAAATGAATTAAAAATAAAGAAAAAAAGAAAGAATGATTTAAAAATTAAAAATAACTAAATAAAAATAAATAAATAATTTATAAATAATAAATTATCATTTTTATTATTTTATTTATTTCTCTTTATATTTCTACTTTTATTAGCCTTTTCTTTTACGGATTCATTTTTGATTAATATTGCTTTATATTGCCACATTATTTATTTTTTCTTTTATTCATTCATCTTTTTATTTCCATTTTTACTTTATTATTCTTTCATTGATTTATTTTTGTAATTTGGCACTCTCACTACTCCATAAATAGCAAAGAGAAATAAAAAATGCATATCAAACAAGAGCTCGGGTCTTAAGAGGTTAAAGGATGTGAAAAAAAAACCTCCATCCCAAACCTTCAGAGACAGAGGGTCTGACCTGTGTGCTGCTTGCAGAGACCGGCCACGACCTCCGGCGCCCCCTTCAGAAACGCCTCCATGTGCTTCTCCCCCAGCCTCCGGACCACCACGCTCATCCTCTGCAGATCCGACGAGAAGGGGAACTGACGGACGATACCGATCTCGCACGACTGAGGAGCACAAGATACGTGTTTCAGCATCTTTAAATCCACAGAACAGCTTGGCTGTGGTTTCCCATGTTCCCGGTCTTTACCACACAGATTAGAGTTGCATGATTGGGGGGAGAATATCTCGTTTAGGTTTTTCCTAACAGACAATGTAATTGTGATTGGATTTGTGGTTTAATTTAAGTCAAGCTTCACTTTAATACTGACTGTGTAATGGATTTAAAGTGTGATGAAGGACTCGCAAACATGAGATACGAGTAAATGTGCAACCGTCAGACAAGCAGAACGGCACGAAGAGTGAAATAACTGACACGACTCTTTAAACTGCAGCCATTAAATAATAATACTGGGTTTGTGTCGGTCAAACCACAGAATGCATGAATGAATGAAGCACTTAGAATCTATTGATCGATGGACACACGTAAACAACCTCTGTTCCAATCAATAAAACTAAATTACATGATTATACCCAATATTTAAGAGCAACATCTCATGTCCCCTAAACTGCCCTCTTTGTGATTTGACAGTTGCTTTGTTTTAAATTTTGATTTTAAATCAGCCTCAGAACAAACCTGTACAGCGTGCTATTGATCTGCTCATTTAACCCACATTTAAGTGATTCAGCGCACAGTATTTCACAAAATGCTAAAAAAAAGATAACTTACTGGTAACTCAGAAAGCTCCTGGAGAAAAAGGATTGAATGATATTTTAGAACTGTCAGGATTTACACACACATATATATATATACAGTGGCTTGCAAAAGTATTCACCCCCCTTGGCTTTTTTCTTATTTTGTTACATTACACCTGTAATTTAAATGTTTTTTTTAATCTGAGTTTTATGTCATGGATCTGCACAAAACAATCTAAGTTGGCAAAGCGCAATGAGAAAATAATATATAAAAATAGAATTTTAAGAAATAAAAAACTGAAAATTGGCATGTGCATATGTATTCACCCCCTTTGCTATGAAGCCCCTAAAAGGTTCTGGTGCAACCAATTACCTTCAGAAGTCACATAATTAGTGAAATGAAGT